>NW_025940445.1:28496-74667 GCF_000764305.2 Hyalella azteca
GTAGTGCACCTTATAATATCAAAAACATAGTGACAAATTATCTAATTTTACTATTTTTGAGTGAAAATCGCATAATTTTCAAAAATTTAACTATTTTTTATGAACAAATATGAATTTCACAATAGAAAAATGACTTTTTACTGCAGACAATCCTTTGTATTGTATAAAATATGATACAAACTAATTTTTACATGTAATATGAGTAACTAATTCATATTATCTGATTCATTCAACCATCCTTCATAATAGAAAATAAATGCCTGATGATTATGTGAATTCATTTCCCTTCATCTTAAAATCCTCAAATCATTCGAATATCAATAATCACGACAGGTATCAATGAGATAACTCAATATTAAATCAGTTATGAATAACTTGCCGGTGTTCAGCCCGTAAGTTGTCCTTGTTCTTATATTCTGATTGCCAATATATTATTTGCAGGAGCATTGATATTTTAATATTATATTTTCATAAATTTTGGACTGCTTCCTGTCATACTAATGGTGATTGACTTTAATGTTTTTGCAAAACTTATACGGAACTAAGTGATTCCTAAACATTCCCGTTGATGTTGAAAAGAATGAAAAATGCCTTAATTTATTTGACATTTTTCAAAAAATGGAAATTTTCATTTTCATTTTTTTTATTTGGTGGTGGTTAATATGTCATCGCATTAGCCGAGTATCTCTTCATATACATGAGCCATGTAAACATGGTACGAAGCTCCTGCCATTATTACTCAAAAAGTTAAACTAGATTTTCCAAAAACTTAAATGGAGACGCAACGGAAAAGTTCACTTCCACAAGCAGACGTAGTTCACTTCCACTATCGAGGCAACACGCACACGGTGCTTCAGTACCGACAAGACAGCAAGATTTAGCCACCTTCACCATAGCGTTGAATTATCCCCATAAGCCCTTCCTAGGCTCCAAACATTGACATAAGTTTCAATTTTCATGTACTATAAATGCAAATCGACCAATTCACAGTCCGTGCTGAAATTTCGAATCATGGACAGCAAACTGACGTCATTATAATTTTTAGCTCTCAATTTGTTCTTATACACAAATTTTTTGATATATATAGAATAAAAATATATAATGCATGACAAAATAAGAAAATAATTGCTCATGAATCATAATAAGGCTTTGCAAAAAATATTTCCTCAATTCATTTGTTCTGGGTAGCTAAAGTAAACTAAGAAGGGCCATTCCAGTGAAATTGACAATGTGTACAATTCGCATAGAGCAGGTTTATTTCCGCTGAACATTACTTCATGATTCATGCTTTGCACCATTGCACTGCGTTGTGCCACAGATTATATCATAGAAGACCAAGAAAACCCATAGAATCACGTCACGAGAATTTTAGTCAATATCATGTCGCGAATCTAAATTTCTAGACAAGTCTCACAAATGTCAAAGAAAATTTTTGATTTTGCAATTCTGTACCAAATGAGAAAAAGTACACTTTAGGTTTTCAAGGAATTCAGATCTAACCACAACAATACGTATTTCATTCAGCTAACAAGGAATCGACATGGACATCAATCTTATGAAACTTTTGGACATCATAAAGCAGTTATAACTCCATGCCTATAAGAGGCCGGCTCAAAAAGACAGGGATACAAAATACTACATATTTGTAAAAAAATCTACTGTAAAATGCACTGCAGTGACGCAGTGCAATGGTGCACAGCATCTCAGCAGCTGCTCTTGATCTGATACAGTGATGCACTGCAGTGACGCAGTGCAATGGTGCACAAAATTAATGATGAAGTGATGTTCGGCAGAAATAAGCCTGCTTTTTACTGCGTTGAAGTGGCGTTTTTCAGTTTAATTCAGTTACCCTCAGAGAGAACAAAGTGAAGAAATTAATCTGTTTCAATATTTTCTATGCTTTTTATGTATTTGACTTTCACATTTCCTAGCGGTATATTTATTCCGTTCAGTTTTGTTTCAACATTCTCAATCCATTCCAACTTCAATGCTAAAATTGATAATAACGTGCGTTTACGGTACTTGTTTTGAAGTTTCAGTGCCTATCGATAATAATTCCCCTACCTATTACACATCTGACACCACTTGATTAAACTTAATGTGGAAGTTTTGGAGCCTACGAAGGCCGTGAGACGAGTCAACACTACGGTGAAGGTGGCTGAATTGAAAACAATGGCATTAATTGAGCCCGTGTTAGATGATAATTGAACACATTATTCTCGTCTCAATTATCTATTAAAGATTACGAAGAAAATGAGATGAGAAAATTTTGCACGTCATCCCTGCGTCGGCCCTGTCACTGGGAGAAATGAGTGGGGCGTTTTCCAAATAATACATTCATGTTCGGAAACAAGGCATTTTCCTCTAATTATTTGTTCAGCATAAACCGAATTGCAATGAAATCTGTCTACACGAAGCAAGTGTCTCATTTTCATTCCTATGGAGAGGCTAAATGAACAGTTGAAGTCAAGAAGTAGTGAACCAAGGAGCGATGGACACATTTCAAAAATTACGAATTGTAAAACAAATTGAATCTTTCTTGACGCGCTAAATATGTTCACCGGCATCGACGCTCAGAAAAGTGCGACAATAAGTACTGTTAAAATGAGTGCTTAAAACAATGAGGTTAAAATTTATTGTAAACAATTTTCAGTAATAAAAAAATATTTTGAAGAGATAATTCAGTCGTAGTCTTGAACACGCATAACATTGAATGCTGACTATCAGTATATGAAATGTTGAACGACTGATTTGTACAATAAACTACTATAAAAACTGTTGCTTAGGAAATTTTAAACAGAAACTTCGCTGGAAAATACGTTTTACGTCAGTTACTTCCGACTTCATTTTTATAAAATGATTGGGGATTATTTCAAAAATACAAAAAGGGCCGAGTGATCCTAAAATGATTCTTTTGGAAAATGAGCTGAACATTTCTATGAGTTTGCCTCATTTTCAATGAGTAAGAACGCTTGCGAACATATACTGTATTAAAACCCTGAGTTGTAAGGCGGGTATCAGCGGTACAACATGGACAATCCATACAGACCGTACACCTGCAAGATGCTTAAAATTTACTCTATCTTTTAACATTTCCTTTCTGATGGGAGAAATCTTTTGATATAAGGAAATTTTTGAAACGTCTTAGTATAGGGAAATTCTCTCTCATAACCTACCGGGTACTCATTTTCTGATTAAACATGCACAGGAAATTTAAAATAGTTACTCATATTATGCAGCAAGAGATAATATTTTTAGTGTTAACGTTTATGGAGACATTTTGCACAATCAACAAACTTTTGCACAATGAAATTATTTTCACTATAAAGAAAACGTAATTTTAATCAAATTTCATTGAAACATGGTGCACAAAAAAGCAATATCATTAACCTGCAAGTTAAATTTGGACATTGCTGTACGCATCGCATCCTATCCTCCCGATCTCAGTGAAGAAAAAATGTTTTATAATTTTGGGAAGGATTACCTTCCACAAACAGCGAGAAATAAAAACGAATTAGTGAGCCTGACGTAAGTGGTGTCTAGTGAGAAACGCCAGCTGCTGAAGCACACAAATAGCAACACAATTGTGTATGTGGTGATGATGGTGCATAACCTGTTGATTCTCTTAAATGCAATTCGCACTGACAAAGGTGTGACATGTGCTTATAGAAGTTTCCGGTGTACTAGGAATTCGACGGAAACAGAGATATCTGCATTAGAATTAAATTAGAGACCGACATGTCTTGAATTTGGCTCGCTATCATAAAATCTGCATGCTGTTTCATCGATCTGAATTTTGTCGAAGCTAATCTCAAGTAAATTGACGATCCTTCTACTGATGACATGTAGCTCCCAATAACATTCTGAAGTGTTAATTTATCTATATTCAAAGAGTTAAAACACCAAAGAGCTTTTTTACGGGAAGCCAAAAAGCAGTGATTTTTTTTTGTAAACACCGATAACCCCAAAATTAAGATCTTCATGATACATCAAAAGAAATAATACAAATAACTCATCTCCACAGATGAAGCAGGTGCGTCACTTCTCATCACTCAACAGTTCATAAATGGACAGCATTTTCCCGAGCAGCGTTCATTGTACCATCCACGTCCTATACGACGATCCCCTCAGTCGGTGGTCTTAACATATCATCTAATACCAGAACAATATTTTTGTTGTATTAAGTTGAAATAACGTTTATTATCAAATTAATACTCAAACATGGATTAAGTTTAAACCTAAGCCGTCTTACGAAGGAAAAAAATCTGGCATTTCTTTAACGACCTTGGCTTTTGCTAGCCTCGCGTCGCCTATTCTTGTTGGCGTGTTCTATCAGAGTTGTTTGATCACTACTCACTAGTCAAGGGCGGTCAACTCACTCAACTGTGCGAGTCTTTCCCGTTTCTGATAGCAAGCGCATAACTCTACGTGTTGCTGTCACCGGTGCCTGTGCAATGCAGCCTTGCAGGATTTTGCAACCTATGAAAGTAAGATAGATATTTTACTTCTCTATTCTTCATAATTTTTTTCGTGAATCAAGATTTGTGTAAGATTTACTTGCTTAGGTATAAGTAAAAAAAATTAAAGTCACGTGGTGCCGTGATCGCGTGATGGAACGGTAGCTGGGCGATGTCTCTTTGAAAATGACGACTCGCTCCTCCGGCTTCGGTACTTCGACAATCGACGCTTATTAAGTAGTACTTCATTCTAAATATTATATCTCAAAAAATTCAATTCTATATTATTTATCGACGTGAACTTCACGTTTAATATAAGAATTTGAGTTTAATATTGTTTTTGATCTGAAATTAAATTATTCAAATGTCTAATTTGGAAATTGAATAGTTTCCATTAAACCCGTAAACAATGGCCCACTGGACCATTCGGAATTTACATTTTTTGACGAAATGAGTGGCTACGGAGTATGGACTGAACTCCAAATGAAAAAACATTGACTTTTATATATAGGACCGTAGAACGTAGACGTGCTTTAATCATTCCGCAGTCCGGCAGTAACAGACTATTTCATATTTTCACGAAAACAGTGGTGAGTGGTCAGTAGTGCTCAGTAGTCAGTACTATACTCAGTAGAAGTACATTATTACGTATAATATATATTTTAGGATGATACAATTCTGTAAGTGTAATATATCATTTGTTACAATTATGATACCTATATCTATATGGCATATGCTGAAAGAACTAAAATTGTATATTTTGCATGACATGATAACGTTGTTACTAGGTATGATGTTATCAGATGATTTATGTTCTTTGTCGTTAAACCAACTTGTGTGTTGTGTCTTGTTTAATTGTTCAATTAACTTATTATTAACTTGGAGCTGTCCAGTCTGTGAGACTGTGGCTGTGCCACATGGCCCACAGCCCCACACGGTCACACCTGGTGAAGCAAACCACAGTCCCACACTCCCTGTTTATTTGCTTATTTTTGCTATACTGTCAAATGGGGGGAAAAAGTGTTGTAGCAGCTAAACTAATCAAAATACTGTATTGCATAACCTAAAAATAGTGCCTTAGTGGCCTAAAGTTCAACATTTTTACTATCTAGGTATGTAATATAAAGCTAGTTAATAAATCATACATTTACAACCTCTAAAATAGCCCTGAATAAAATGTAAAAAGTGAGATTTTGTTAAATTACGGACGGCTGAGGTCTGTAGCAAAAAAAATATATGCCATATTAAAAAATGTTACTTACATAAAATGATAAAAGTTGCACTGCTTGCTGGCTCAGCTGCAGAGCTGCTGCTTGCATGATGATGGTGGTGTTGGCTACTTGGCTTGGAAATGTGATTGGCAGAAGTTGCGTATCTCAGGGTAACACTTAAAAGCTGAAGTCGCTGAAGTGGCGAACGATTGATCGATGAAAGGTTTTACTTGAAATGAAAGGTAATTAATTGTTTAACATGTTTAAACAGAGAACGGGTATATCTGCCTCAAATGCTATGGTTCAAGATTTTCATTTCTTTTGACACCAGTGTTTGAGTGTTATATACCGTCAAACGGGTAGAAAGGGATGGATGGGGTAAATAGGGACGCGTGTCCCACATTTTGTAGAAATATTGTAGCAGCTAAACTAATCAAAATATTGCAAAACTAAAAATAGTGGCAAGGTATGTTTTTCACTATCTTTTTTGTTATAGTGAAATCACTAGACTTGATTACAATTGTGCAAAATTACAAACCATCCTGTAAGCTTACAGATACAGAAGAAATGCTACATGGCTGCTGATATGAAGCTTGCAGTGGACAAGTTTGTTGTCAATGCCCAATGGCATGTCCATGGAAACAGTAATATCTAATTAGCAATATGGTAATTAATGAATATGGTAATATCATATCAATAAAGGAAAAACAAGTAAAAATCACAGAAAATGTCATTTATTTTACATCTACATCATCTACAATAAAAGAGGAGAACTTCAGAGTACTGTTAGTAATAGATGAGTACACTCTGCATGCTTCAAATGTTTGAAATTAAGTTTTATTTCAAGTGTCCCTTTTTACCCCATTTCAAGATTAATTCATGAGCCTTTTATATTGCGTCTAGCACCTTACAAATAGCATATGGAATTTTTTTGAAGATGCCATTCAATAGCCCTTGCAAAGAGCTATAAAATGAGCCTAAACTTGTTTCTGAAATGTTTCATGGTAAGAAGTAATTAACAAAAACCTCTTAAAACCGTCCCTTTTTACCCCATTCGATGGTATATTATTGGTAGTATGCTATTGTAGTATCTGCTTCTAAAATCACGAAATTGCCCAATTCTCCGCCACATTTGATCGATCCATTATTCGCCACATGGCACATGTTCCACACTTCAGCGTCTTCAGCGCCTTCAGCTTTTAAGTATGACCACGTATCTCATTAAAAAATTGGCGGTTATTTCTGCAGGATGGGGGTAATTATATAAGCCTTAAGGGATACTCCCTGAAAATGCATTTACAGTAGAACCTCAGTTAGCAAAGACTCCAGTTAACAAAAAATCAATCAACAACAAATTTTGATTACATTTACTACCTTGCTCAGCAAAAAAATTTCAATTAATGATAATGAAAAAGTAATGCATCATCAGTCATCACAAAATTGTGCATAGAATGTCCTAGATAGAATTGTGCACCAGGCATCATAGAATGAAAAGTAATTAACCTAAACTAGGATTTAGCCTATTTCTCCAAAATATATGATGGTTGTTACTAAAACATTCCTTTCTGTTTCAGGTATGTTTTTATGATCTTTTTTTTTTATTTGTTATAGTGAATTCACTTAACACAATTAAAATGATGTGAAATTACAACTGTCCTGTAAGTTTGCAGATACAGAAGAAATGCTATACAGCTGCTGATATGAAGCTTGCAGTAGACAAGGTTGTTGTAAATTCACAATGGATAGGTATGGTAATATCATATCAATAATACAGTACAGCAATCCCTTGATTAGCACGGTTTTGAATACTGCGGTTTTGATTAACACGGAAAAAAAATTTGCGACCTACCCTTAATCTACGCGGTGCCAGTTTTGATTAGTTCCACTTTTTTTCACAATGCATCATTTTCCCTCCTCTAGCCAGAGGTGTTACGTTCATAACAAAAGTGTTACTTTTTGCTTATTAGATCCTATNCCCTTATTACCCCATTTGACTTGAGTTGCAGACTTGCAGCAATGTGGTCAAGAAAGCAGGTTTAAAAATACTAATACTTTCATCAGTCTGTCAATGAAAAATGATGAAATTAGAAAAAATACTTTGTTGCAGTTGAAGTGCGGCTGCCTGTGGAAGTTAAAAATAAATGTTTAATAAGGAAATTGAAAAATTATCTCTTCAACATATCAAGTCCACAGATTTTTATAAATTCAAAATTCAGCATCCATTAAATCGAATATTTATATTACGGTATAACAAAAATACTTAAGAAATTGAATCTAATCTACTAATAGTTGTGTCCTATAATTTGGCATTCAGGACTCTGGCTTCTTGCTATATAGTTAAGTTATGGTATTTAATAATTAATTCTATTGATTCTATAATAATTTAGAAATAAGAAATGATGGTTAAGTTAGTATTATGGTTTGTGAATTTGCCTTTTTTTCTCTCATTACCAAAATGTGATATGTTTAATTTTTTCCTAGGTCATCCCTCATCTGACTCATCTCTGCTCTTCCAAAGCTGTCCACCGTCATCATGGCTACCACTCATCCTATAATTGAGTTTGCTTTTTCAAATGTTTCCATAGTAAATAGCGGTTCATTTCAAGTAAAGTGCAAATTTTGCAAGTATGGAGGGGGATTGGTAAAGTTTCTAGAACAAGTTTCTGTAATTTATCAAAACACCTCGAGCGTCACCACCCAAATGCCTATAAAACATATTGCAGCAAGATCAGAAAGAGTTCCTCTTTGGAGGGGAAAGGCAAAAGGATAATGAAATCTCTTTTCCTACCAGCACAATTTAACAATACAATGCAATCCAAAACATCCCATATCATGGAACAAGAAGTTTCAGCAATTCCATGCAGCAGCAACATTGCTAGCACAGAGAATCCTGTACCAAGGGAACGACTTTCACTACCACCAGGTACAAAAATCACGTCATGAAAAAACACCTGCAAAGTCAACAACATGAAGAAGCTGTGGAATTTAGCAAATCTGACAATGGAAGTCAACATATATTAGGATTCCCAACAAAAGAAGAACAGGAAAAAGCAACAAGAAACACAATGATTGCTGGAATCTTCATGGCTTCTCATTCATTACCATTCAGCTTGTATACTGCCTTGTGTGCTTTTCTGTGGCTACCAAGGGTAATTTGGGACGCTTTTATTTTGTGTCTGGCGCCTTATGTATAGCATATGGAATTTTTTGGAGATGCCATTTGGTACCGGTAGACCTCGCAACGAGCTTTAAAATGAGCCCAAACTCATTTCTGAAATGTTTCACGGTAAAAAGTTCTTCAGAAAAAATGCTCATACCGTCCCTTATTACCCCGTTTGACGGTATATATCGCCATACCTTCATGCTTTGGATGGTGAGCAAGCTAGTCACAATAAGCTTCTAATTTTAACCACATGTCACGAAATTTACACTTTCCAGGCATGGTGATGTGGAAATTGCATGCTGAACATGGAATGCTGGCCCTGCAGATCAAAAAGTTGTTGGATGCAACTGAGCTCAGTGACCAAGCTCATGTGATAATAATCGTAGGCCATCAGGAGCCATGGCAATACCACCCACCTGTCCCTCAGCTCCATCAGTGACGAGCAAATAACACAGAGGGACGTCGTGGCCATCAGGAGCCTCCATTGGAGCTTCCCTCTTGCATGGCACACACAACGGGGGAGCAACCAGCAGGCCCCCAAACCCGGGGCTGGGGGGCTCCCGTGCCTGCCATGGCAGGTGGTGACATAGATTATATTTATAAGGAAATGAACTTTGGATAACAACGGAAATTATTGTTTAAAATTCCAATGCTGTGTCCTTGTACTTGATACACAGAGCAGCATGGTGGACATGAGACTGTATTGAGACTCAAGCACACAACAAAAACTAAACAAATTCCTAATGTCACATCAACTTCACATTCAAGAAAATTTATCATGTTAATTAATTAATTATTCAAATGATTCATCATTCATCATGAATGAATTCACATTCATTCATGTGAATTCATTGTGTTACACTTCACAAATATCTGGGATCAAAGATTTGTATATGAAACTTCATACCTCATCATAGGTGAAGGGTTCCTCCTTGACATCCACGTCCATAGTTCCGTCCTCGCACTCGTCGTTGGTGTTGTCAGCGGCAGCTTCAAGAACAAGAGATGGCGCAGCAGCTTCAGAAGCTGCTCAAGAAACAAAAATAAACTTAACATTCACTCAGTAAAAATATTCCCTTCCTTGTAATAAAATCAAACAGCAATCTTCTATGATTCAGAGTGAGGTAGGTTATTTATGTTATTGCTGACCTGATGATGCTGACAAATATAAATATAAAATATTATATTTATTATGAAACTTATTTATACTTATTTCTTGCATTGAATACTTTGATGGTGTCAAGAGAAATGACTTCATTTTAAAACCTTTAACAGGTGGACAAAAGAATGCCAGTAAATTTGACTATGCAAGTAGTATGATGAAAAAATACTTAAAAAATTATTTAAATGCAGCCACTGTAATTGACACATATGATATTATGTTGAGTTGAACACACAAAAAAATTGTCTATCTTCAAATGACCAATAAATGATACATACCATACTGATAATAAATGATGAGATTACTTGTTCAATTATATCAAATGCAAACATTAGTATTTAATTAGGCTTCTGAGTAACAAATGTATTAAATGATCATATTTTAATTCCAAAGTATTGTAGTGAGTGATGCCAGGAAAGTGAAGGTGATCAGATGGATGGTGATAAGCTGAGACAAAGCAGCCTCAGGGACAAAACAAAGGATTTGATTGGTATTTCTGGTCAGAGATTTAGAGTTACCATAGGTATATCCTAACTTACTTTTAGAAGGGTTAAATACTGAAAATATCAGGATAGTTTTCACTTACAAATAAGCACAAATTTTTAAAATCTGAACCTAATTTTTGAAATCGAAGAGAATTGTCAAGGCAAAAGAAATACAACTTGAGCATTAACCGAACACTAGACTCACCTTCAGACTTCACTTCAGCAGCAGACACTTGAGGGAAGCTCTGCTCAGCACACCAGACACTCCTATCAGGATCTTTAGGGCATCGCTGCAGGACAATGCTGCATTCTTGAGTATTATAATTGGTCGAGTCTTGTCTCAAGTTGGCAGTTTTCTTATCGTTGCACTTCTTACAGGACCAGGGACCATTTGGCATTTTGTTCATCTGCAAACACTCCAAGTGGAACCAGTTACCTCCTGCAACATTTCTTGTAGCCATTCTTTCAATGTAAGATTCACATTTCTTACCACCACAACATCTAATCCATTTACAAGGCTTCTTTTTTGTTGGATTTTCTTCTTTACTTATTTCACAAATACAGTAAATTTCCATTGTCTTAGTAGCTTGTGAATTTTCATTTCCGAGATTTGTGTTGACATTCTCCATTGGGCACAACTGGTTTTCAAGTGGTTCCTCACATGCATCCACACCTCTTGAGTCAGTAATGTCTGATAGCTGGCCTGCATTATCTGCAGGTTGTACAATAGGTGTCGGATCCCCTGCAGGGTAGTGTCTGGACTCCGATGAAGCTGAGAATGAACCACATGAGTCAGGAACTTCTTCAAGCTCTGGGAATTTTAACAGACAATCAGTTTTAATTTTCTTGTACTTTTTTGGTTCTTTTAAATTGCATTTCTTTTGAAAGATGTTCTTCCTGTGGTTGCCATCAAGTCGTTCCAAGCCGTGAGTTAAACTTTTTGAGTTGAATTTTTTGGTTTCCTTGAGAGATTGTTCATTTCGGTTTGAAAAAATCTCTTCTGCCAGATCAGCATCATGCTGTACCATGTTTGTATTACATCTGAGAAAAGCTTCAATGTGGACAGTATCAATGCCAGTTTCTTCATCAGATTTTGTTTCATTCATGTAGCCCGGGGATTCAAATCTATTTCTAACAGCAATCTCCACGTGTGACATCACTCTTTCTGTAGCTGCTAGAGTCGGCTTCATGAGCTGGACGACTTCAAGGCACCGTATGATGTTCACTGGATACGTTGGTGTGCTGTTGTTGGCGCTGATGTAATGTGCAAATGCATGGGTGTATGACTGTGCTGTTGCACTTCCATACCTGACGAGTTTGTTCTGAGGTGCAGCCCGCCACTGATCTCGGAAAATGTTCATGAAATTTGCATGATCATTCTTCAAACAAGAGCACTCTTGAAGTCCTTGGCATTCATTGCCACACGTCTTAAATTGCACATTCACAGACTCAAACAGTTTCATAATTGCTAATGATGGTTGTGCACTCTGATTGGGCTTTTTGTGGAGTGAAAAAGATTCTGTTGCAAAGATAATAGGGGCTGGAATTTCCAAGTAATTTGGAGCTACCATACAAATTTGGTCAATCCATTTAGAATTCTCATCAATTACAAAGCTTATGTCATTATCTCTTGATCCAGTCTCTTATACACATCTAGATGTGTATAAGAGACAGGAGCAGCATGGTGGACATGAGACTGTATTGAGACTCAAGCACACAACAAAAACTAAACAAATTCCTAATGTCACATCAACTTCACATTCAAGAAAATTTATCATGTTAATTAATTAATTATTCAAATGATTCATCATTCATCATGAATGAATTCACATTCATTCATGTGAATTCATTGTGTTACACTTCACAAATATCTGGGATCAAAGATTTGTATATGAAACTTCATACCTCATCATAGGAGAAGGGTTCCTCCTTGACATCCACGTCCATGGTTCCGTCCTCGCACTNGTGCTGACAGGGTTTGGAACTGTGCTGACAGGGTTTGGAACTGTGTTGATAATGTTTGAAACTGTATTAATAGTGTTCAAGGGAGCAGAGGATGGAGTTACAGAAGTGAGGGTTGGAAAGATGGGTGGAGTTGTTGACAGTGAGGTGATCATATTTCCTGGTTGATCAGTTGGAGATTTTTTCTCAACATATTTACGAAAATATTCACAATATACATGAGGATGCTTCTGCCGTAAATGTCTAACTAAATTACTGCGGCTACATCTGCTATATTTAACAGTTTTTCTTTCAGGGCATAAATTGCAGGTGGCAGCAAATAAATTGTTGCATCTTTCTTGAACATTACTATATGCAAAATCTATGACAGTATAAGGCTGTCTAGGCATGATGGTTGAGGATGTGTGCAGGTTCACCACTTGACCATCTGAGAAGATAAAGATTTAAACAACAAATTAAATGCCTGAATGAATATTATTACTCATTCATATTTCTAAATTTTTTCTGCATTGGGAAAGCTATACCAAGATGGATAGTCCAGTCTCCAGAAGATGCATGAGGTGCATTAAAATAAATTTTTCCCTTTCACTTGCTTGTGTCATGCACCAAAATTTACTCAACCCTTAACATATTAAAAGAGCTTGCCATGACTCAAGAATGTTGTTTTTGGTGACCCTGTCAAAACAGTTAGATATCTTTTTTTATTTTTGTATATGTTCAGCAACATTTTCAGTCCAAGAATGTATATTTACATGGCCAAAAAGACTTTGCTGGAACCAGACCAAAATTTAAAAGAAGCTCAGGCTAGAGGAAGAACCCCTCACTGTCATGATTTCTTACTTGATTGGTCACATTCTATTGTTTTCATATGTTCTAAACATTATTAATTTTTATCAAATGCTTCTTCAATGTACTGGGCATGGCTGCTACATAAATGGAAGATATAAAAATTATTAATCTTGTCATATAAGGATGCAGTCATATTTGTGTGAATGATTTTGTATAAAAAATACCACTTTCATATTTAAATAAAAATGAGATGTCAGAGGTTAAGAAAATAGACTTTTCAGCACTAAAATTTTGTTTCATGAACCCTGGAAACCCATATGACTAATCTAACTAAAATTTCTCTAATCAAATTGGCAAAAATAATGGGAGCTCAAGAGAACATCAAGCTTTGTTGTGACATAAACTTAGTAAGTTACAGAGTTTGTACTGGTATTTATAAAAAAATTCCATGAATTTCCATGACTCTACATGATCATCAATATAATTTTCAAGACTCGTATAGGACAGGTTTAGCACAACTGAAAGACTAACCGTGCATAATCTATCATCTCCTACAGTTGATAAATAGCAAACGTGCAAATGCATAGCTCTTCATGGCTCTTCAAAGGTGGCATGGCTCTTCAAAGCTGCTTCCCCCATATTTGACAAATTTACCTAGTCTTTTGAGCACAATGTACCATCAAACGGGGTAATAAGGGACAGGCGGGGTAAATCAGGACACGCGTCACACATTTTGTAGAAATGTTGCAGCAGCTAAACTAATCAAAATAAATTGCAAAACTAAAAATAGTGGCGTTAACTTCAACATTTTTACTATCTATTATGTATAAAGCTAGATAAGAAATCATACATTTACTATCTTTGAAAAATTGCTGAAAAAAAGTGTGAAAAGTGAGATTTTGGAGAGTACCTCTACTAAGGTCTAGAGCAAAAAAATTATTTGTCATATTAAAAAATTTTACTTACATAAAATTTGCACACAGGTGTTGGCTTGAAAATGCAATTGACAGAATTTACCTACCATCAACCGGGGCTACTCATCCATTCCTCTGCCCACTCGCTCGTTCGCTGAACATGTAGGAACTAAATCCCCCAAGTTGCGCGACTCTGTGATAATTGCAGCGGTGTTAATGCTAAGCCTCGTATATTGAAGTCATCCATGCAAGACACGGGCTGGTTCACGTCACGCGACGCTGTGTGCTCCATGCATGCTGAAGACACAAAAGTTCATAATGCAGGTAAGGATGCGTCGAAAAAAGTACATTTGCAAGACTGTTTACCTAGATACATGAATCAGCATCCGCCATGGGCCCATTTCCAGAGCCGGAACTTCTATTGTATAATATCAACATCTACCAACAGCGCCACATAAGTCGAGACTCAGGAAAAACTCCACATAACTCGCAGCTCACCACCGAAAAACTTATTACCCTTATGAGAACTACTATTTATAGGGTTTGATGGCCACATGATAACTAATGAGGTTTTTCGGTCGTGCTAAGAAGATGTGGTTCAGTTTGGCTTATATAATAGATCGTTTCTGTTGAAGACCGGCGACTCAAGTACATGGTGACGTTATCGGCATTGACGGTAGAATCTTTCCGTAGGACTGCCTGTCACTCACAATTTGAGAGAAGTAAGTAGCTGAGCCGCAAGTAGCTGGCCCACGACTACATTCCCTTTAAATATTGACGGTTCTAGGCTATATTATACCCGTCTACTTTGATGGGGCTGATATCTAATTAAATATATTTTACCTGTCTTTTGGGGCTTGCAGCCGATATAGTCAAGGAGTTGAATTGTTGGAATCTACGTTATTCGAAGGAGGAATCAGGTTGGCCCGCGCAGAGCTCGGTAGTTTTGGGTCTCCGACAGGCAACCCAGACAGGGTCATTCAATCCGGGGAACCTGGTGACCTCAGGCAGTTCCAGTGCAACTCCTCATGGGAGCTCGACTGATTATTATTATTATTCTACCGAAAATTTATCGGGGCGTCTGGTTCAAACGAGAGCACGTCACTCACAAGATAAATAGCATGCGAAAAATAAATGGACACAGGAAAGGATGGGAGCGGATAAAATGACTAAAAGCACTAGATTCATAGGTTCTACGAAATAGTTCCGTCTTTAGGCGTCGACGAAACACCGGCAACGAGGGAGCCGAAGTTATGGAAGCCGGCAGACTGTTCCAGGTTCTGGCGGCGGCGACCGGGAACGCTCTGTCGGCGACGGTAGATAGACGTGTAGATGGTACGACGAGGTCCGCTGTTGATGACGAGCGCAATCGTCTTCATAAAGGCAGATCCGACACGCGCTGCAGACCTTCCCTGAGATAAGGAGGCGCCAGACCGTGAGGGCATCGGAACATCAGAACAGCGACCGTGAACTGCGTGCGCTGCTAAATGCGCAGGCAGTGAAGATCGCACAATATCGGCGTCACATGGTCGAATTATGGATTGGTTGGAATAGATTGCGGGTTGGGTATAATTGAGCGTTGGTAGGAGCGTGTCATTATGGTCATAAGGTTACTGCCATCCGAGTACCAGTGTCCTTGCTATTCGGATCCGTAGTTAAGGGCGAGCAGAGTAAACAAATAGAATTAATTAAGATATAAAACTAATGAAGGTATAAAAATAACTGATATTTTGGGTAAGTTACTGACAGCAAATTCTAACAAAGGCTTATTGCTGGATTGGTGTCACAACGCCAAGATGATGTGCATTCCATGCATTGCTTGCTGGAGTAACAATTAACTGGTCAAAAGCTGCACTACCGTAAAAAAAATAATTCGGTCCGCTTTTTGGATCTTCAAGCCTGACGACATCTCACTTTTCTCCTGCTAACTTCTACCGAGGCTAAGTTTGGAACAATGGAATCGTTTCGTGGATTTCTACTTTGCAGTACTACTTCGCAGTAGTTTTCCTACTTCGCCTATTGAGCACTCGCTGACATAGTAATCACTTCAGGCAGCCAAGTTCTACTCGCTGGCTGCAGCAAGGAACACGTANCCTACGCCTATGACGGGCCTGAGGTGCAACCGCCTCCAATTGACTCACAAAAACTCAGTAAATCGGCGGGCTATTAAATTATTAGTAAAGGTAGAGGAAGACGCACGCATTCCAGGCGGTGAACTGGGCCAACCTGTCCTAGTTCTGACGATCAGTTTTTCAAGGGATAAAATTACTAACAGGATCCATGTTTACGGAATATAAATTTCTATTTGAAAATACTGATAGTGTATCTTAACTCATCGTTCTCGTAATACTCAGTGTATTTTACAGGCAAGTCTGGCGCTGGGCAGAAGCACCTGCTAACGAAAATAATGACGGCAAAACTGGAACTCTTAAGCTATTGGAAATAATTTCATATTGTTAACCGTGCGTGTCGTGACCTTGTAACCCAAGCAGAATGTATAAACTCTTCTTTAAATAAAGCAAACCCTGCCAAACGTTCGTTGAATGAAGGACCGACGTCGCGTGAGTGAATGACGTCGGGTTCGATTTGACATAGCATGCATCACCTTCAAATAGCAGCCATAGTTAGACACCCCTGGGTCAATGGGCCCATGGGCTTGGGGCAAGGCGCCCACCCTTGGTCCCTTTACCACAATTGCATATTTTTCGTTTAAAAATGATAAAACAACACTTTACATTTAAAATAAGAAAAATATAATAAAAATATGACATTCATTCATTTATTAACAACTCAAACTAGCAAAATTACGGACCAGGCAATACTGTAAGTCCAGCAGCTATCTCAATCAATCGTCAGCTATGGAAAGATCGGGTTCCAAAGGCCGGATCACTTGTGAATCAAGTCACGAAACATTCAAGAATCGGCAGCAGGCCATGGGGGCCTATTTCTTCAGTGTCGACACTTCTATTCTATTCTTCTATTCTAAAAAATCATATCATTAACTTCAAAAAATATACTCTTGGCTTAAAAAATCTATCACTGACTTGAAGAAAAATATTTCATTGGCATAAAATATATATCCTTGACTTGAAAAATATATCCTTGCGATAAAAAAATCGTCCTTGACATGAAAAAATTTACACTTGACTAGATAAAATATGTTTAGTGGATCAGAAAAAAACTTCCTTCGAGTTTCGTCCATAATCCAGATATTATGTGCAGAGAATTCGTACCTAATCGTGATTTCAGCCAACACCATAAAAACTCGTCAACTTTTGGCTCATTGGTGTTGACTGAAATCAACTTTTGGCAAGGCAAGAGTCAATAACTCGATAATTAAGGGGTCATAAATACGCATAACTAGAAACTGAACCTGCTGCCTTGCGGCGGCAAATAAAAAATCATGCAATATGATGTGCAATATGTAATTCAAAAAGCTAGTCATAAGTTTGAAAAGGTAATTGAGACAAATCTAATGATGTACAACACAAGACTTCACCGAGGGGTATTGAGCCCACCAATGGGCGCTTTGCCCCGTGACACGCATTCAAAATATAATTCACAGTAATTTCAAAAGCTTCATCTACAGTAATCGAAAACAGTTTTATTTAGCAGCAAAAAAAAATTTATCTGGGCTAAAACAGTTATTCACAAATAAATTAATAACGCAAACACTTAGCAAAACGTAAATCGTACACTTCATCCCAGTGAAACTGTTGACCGGAGAACACGGACCAATATCTGCCATACTTAGCGAGAAACCCGCTATGGGCCTATGACCCGCTGTGGTCCCTTTGCCCCATGTTACCCTATATTTATCTAATCAGAGTACTTATTTCTTTTTGAACTCCAGAGAAGCACGACTGGAGATCTCATCTCGTTTATTGTTGAAAATGCAGGAACAATAATAAATTAGAACAGCAATGGCAGATCAACGATAAAGATTGCGAGAACAATAATGCACAAATGAGGAATAATTCGAATTATCATTCCAATTAATTATTAAAAACACATTAATTCATGACGTTACTGAATAAATACAAGGTTAAGAAGCAGTGTCCACCACAGACATTCAAGATATCGGTAGAACATCAAGTCAGAATTCATGAGATAAGGTAAATTTTTACACCAAATCATTTGAACTGAACTTCATCATATGAGATGATCGAATAAAGAATATATTGTCAGCATGAAGTTTAGAGTACCAAGATTGGAGCAGAGAGGTGCGGGTTAGCTCCGAGCTTTGTGCGCCAGGTTAAGGTCAGAATCGGCCTGGAGGCCGGGTGGTTAAGCAAAGAAAATTTGAAGCAGTGAGTTGCGAGTTCGAATCCGCAACAAGCTGTGGATGTTCTGCGATGTTAAGAATCGTCGACAGGCCTATGGCCTGATAAACGCTGAAGCTGCTTGACTTTTACGCACAAGCGCGTAAAAGTCGAGTGGCCAGGAGCATCTGTTGGAGCGCTGGAGCTCACGAGGCTAGCGTCGCACGCAGCACTAGAATTGGAATAGGAAAAGGACAATGGATGGCGCTGCCACATTGCCCCTGGTATTTAAGCGGATACTATCATGAAGTTCATTTGATCCAGTTTAAGTTCATGATTGAGTCTAAGTTTATGCTAGACGCATTAAGTTCATGCTGTTGTATTATAGACTTGAAGTCCATAATACAACAATATTCTCTCGAACACTATTGTTCCAGCGCGGCCGTGGACACCGGCTAAAACGACTAGGGCACGAGTGACTTTGAAGGATATTGAGATTAGTTCGCGAAGCAGGAACAAGAGTGTTTTCATTGCTGCTTTATGTCTTAAATTTATTGCATTCTTGATCATACGTGTATTCTTCATTTCAAAGTCCATTAAGTTAATAATAATAGCGGTTTCATGATTTTTATATGTATATGTGGATAATTTCTTAGATTGGTAGATTAAAGTTCACATCCATGTAGAGAAGGTAAAACATAAAAATAACTGTAACTTCTATTTACTGTATCTAATCCTGGGGTAACCCATACTAGTTCCGTTAGGTTAACTGTAATAAAGTTGCATTGATATGTTTTAAAAATTTTTATTATCATTGAATGTTAATGAGTAAATCCCAATAGCAGAACAATAAATATTTAGAGATTTCCAATAATTTGGCCATTGTAGCGGCTAATGTAGCGCGCTACATTTTACTGTAGCGGTAGCGGTAGCGCCCGTTACAACCTGGTGGGTGTAGCGGTAGCGGTAGCGCCCGATACATTTAGAGCATGTAGCGGTAGCGGTAGCGCCGCTACATTTCCAAGTAGCGCTGCCCAGCTCTGCCGAAGGAGGAAAATGAAGCTTCGAGCGTGAGACGAAGCTACAGTACAATGTTTCAAAGCAGTCCATGTCAGAGGATAGCTGAAGCACAAATAGCCCATGGACGCTGCTGGCTGGACGTCTTAAAGAGTTCCACACATGGAAGACGTCACAATTTCGAGCAATCTTGTAACCTCAGAACTGGCTCCACCTCTCGCTCCTGACCGTTGGATGCATGCCACGCGAGGAGGGCGCTTGAGGTTAATCACACAAGCAGAGACATAGCCAGCCTTCACTGTAAGTAATAAATAAATGTCACTGCGAAAAAAAAGACAAATTAACATTCACATAATACTGGTATCAGAACCTAACTGTGTAGCATCTCTGGTTTAAACTTGAGCTCCATGATAAATCCTTCTCACACAAAATTGAATGGGACAAGCTAAAAAAATTGTGACTACGCGCAGCACTGAAGTATCTACGTGCAAGGAAAAACTATGTCAGGATATGCCACGCAAGGGCAAATTGTGCATCGATCCTCATATAGACAAACTATCACTCAATTTTTGTGGGCAATGTACTCAGTCATTCATTAACGTTGGCAGGCATTGAATTCATTGCCATCTATGCAAATAATGTCTCTGCTAAATCTAATTTGAAAAGGTAAGTGTATCGCCCACCAAAAAATGTCCGCCACAATATCTGCCCAAACCAACAAGTGAAGACTTCCTAACTCCACATCATCTCCAGCTACCGCCTCCCTAACCCCACACGTCCCTGCCATCAAACTCGCAGCGCGTGGTTCCAGCGTCGTTAGTTCTGATCCCTTCATCGTACAGCAGCGCCAGCAGCCGCCGCTGCTCCTCTGTGTCCAGCTTTGACTGCCACAGGGCAATTTCCCTGAACCTGAGGCACAATATGGACAATATTATAATCAAGGCTGTTCATGTCCGAATGTATGGAGTTGCGCGAGCGATGAGGAAATTATGTGACATTGAGGTGATGTTAATGGTAAGTCTCGTGATCAATCTTATAGAACGACAACAATGACGATGATAAAACAACATTGTGAGAAATTTTCCGTCACTAGCAGAGCACGTTGGATATAAATGCTGTTATTTTTTTAGCTGCAGGATACTTCAGCTGTTCACGCCGCCATGAGTGCGGCGGGATTAGGTCTCGTCGACAGAGCAGTGGTGGGCGAGGGAAAAGTGCGTCCTGCGCTAGAATCTTCATCTTTGATCTGCGCCATTATTTTGCATTTGTGTTGTTACCAAGTGATGATTTATTTTAAAAGTTTTATTCAATATTGAAGGTTTCAAAGTAATGGATCTGACGGATGAACAACGAGCTCGGGTCTGCAATCAGTCGGCAACAGAACTGAAATTTTCACGAGTAATGATGAAAGTTATTTCTACTTTTTCTTTCTTTTGAAAAAATAAATAGAAGATAAATTTTGTTATTTTCATATTTTATTCATCAGTCCCACATCGTGAGCAGCTACGCGACTGACCTATTGCTGCGAGGTGCATAAGCTAGCACCGTCTGAGCCACAGCCTCACAGCTACCAGCGCCAGGCTCTAGCACGTGCAGCACGGGCGGAGGCAAGGCTGGCAGTGGCACCGCTGTCGTGTTAACCAAGTGTGTATAAATTTCTGTAATGATAAATAAGTGCGATTAATTCCTTTTCTTTAAGGTAGTGACGATGATGATGATGTATGACAAGCAGCGAATCACTCGAGATTCAATTTGTCAGTTTTTGTAAAGAAAGATTCCACCCCCTTAGAATGGGCGGTTTTTCGCAAGAAGTGGCAGGAGAGAATCAGGCGGAAAGGCACGGAAAATCAGGTCAATCACTTCCAAGCTGCCAAGACAACACCGGCTGCTCAAGGACAGTCAGAGGAGATGGAGGACAAGTAATTAGTAGGAATGATGTCCGTAGATTAAGGCCTGTAAATAATGTAGGGAGTAACCGCATACATCAAAGTGAAAGCTGTCTCTTATACACATCTAGATGTGTATAAGAGACAGAGCTAGCACCGTCTGAGCCACAGCCTCACAGCTACCAGCGCCAGGCTCTAGCACGTGCAGCACGGGCGGAGGCAAGGCTGGCAGTGGCACCGCTGTCGTGTTAACCAAGTGTGTATAAATTTCTGTAATGATAAATAAGTGCGATTAATTCCTTTTCTTTAAGGTAGCGACGATGATGATGATGTATGACAAGCAGTGAATCTCTCGAGATTCAATTATGTGTTGAGTAGCACTTCTGTCCTTATGGCAGGTGTCAGAGCTGTCAGCTGCGTATGTACTGACGTTCCCTATGGCAGGTGTCAGAGGGCAAGGTCGAGATCATGGACCCGGAGTTGAGACGTCAGCTCAGCCTGTTGACGGAGGACCTGCGTTTTGCTGACAACATCGTCAGGCAGGTCAGCGCTGCAGGGGATATATATTTCCTCGCTTGACAATAAAGTAACAACTGCAATGTAAGGCATTTGTTATTGTGTAACTAATGAGATATTTCTATTTGCTCAGACTCTCTGTAATCGGGATTTAATTTATCTTCTATTTCGATTAGGATGTTAATGCCAAATAAATCGTTAGCACGTATTTCTTGTACAGCCTTAAACAACTTCACCGTATTTTGAACGTATATAAGTAATTATTTCACTCGTTTGCTTGAATCGCAAATTCACTAAAAACTTAGAAGCAAAGAAAACTCCACAAAAGTTCATAGTATCTTTAAAGAAAACGTTATCGAGCAACGGCGCTGGCCCATTTACTGCAAGGAGAGCATGCAGTAAATTTGTTCTCAAAAGCTGCTAATAAAGATAATTAGTACTAGATGGCAGAATTTAATTTCTGCCATCTAATAATAATAGATAATTTTTAATACTATATATAATACAGAACTGAACTAATTTCGAGAAACATCATGAGTGAAGTCATAAATATGAAATCTGGAGATTCCAAAAAGTATCTGAACCGACCTCAAAAAAATCATTGTATATTTTTAAGCAGAGGCCTAGTTTGAATTTAGCTTTTAGCTCTTACCCGCTTGAAATTGTAAATAGGTAGGTTTTACAGCTTAGATTTTTCGTTGTTTTCTTGACTGTACTAATCACTGATTTATCTGTGTTCTAGAATTTTCGAACTGACGATGGAGCTGGACTCCGAAACGTTTTCTTTAAAGGTACTATGAATTTTTGTGAAGTTTTCTTTGATTTTAAGTTTATGGCCTAAAACAAAATCAGTTTTTGCTACAGCCGGAATGACACAAAATGAGTGGACTTAATGATTCAGCAGGAACATTTATGGGCAACTGTTGTTTGTGTATTGGATGTTATCTGTACTAGGTGGCATCCTACTTTGATGAGTCTTAATAAATCATGCCACTCTAAAAATACTGATAATTTTTAATTTATCTTGCTTTCATTAAAAACGTACTCTGTTAAGGAGAGCATGTACGTCAAAAATCTAAAATTTGAGACTTTCTGGTGTTTAAGCTCGTTTTAAAGGCGCAATAATTGAGCATTTAAAGAGCCCAAAGCCATGTTTGTGCGTTCATTTGTTCGCTCGCGACAGCCATGCATCTAAGCTCTTGGATAGAACCAATACCTTCAATGATCACAAATTTCAGTTATTTGGCTCTCCTGAAAACTTGAAATTTTCATCTTAAAAATATATCTCCTATGATTTTCAAGCTACAGCATTGAAAGATACACCATTCGATTCGTGAAGACCTGATCTAGTGATTAGCCGGTCACTTTTTACGGTTTCTTTTTTGTTTGGATTATATATTGAAAAAATAGTGCGAGGTGAGGGGCGAAAACTAAAAATATCACATAAATTACAACAAAAATGAAAAAAGTGATCGGACGATCAATAAATATGGTCTTTACAAATCGAATGATATGTCTCTCGATGTTATAGCACGTTAATTGAATGAGGAGATAGATTTTCACAGTACCCCCTTTTTGCCGTTTTCTATAAATTTCACGTTTTATTTCATTTTTTAGGAAAATTTACATTACTAAAAAATCTTGGATTTTTATTTTACACAAATGTACAAAGTTTAAAAACGATCCTTCCGTGAATAAAAGCTTTTTGACGTACATGCTCCCTCAAGTGCGAAATTTAAGGGCGAGCAAGTCTGGGTGGAGGTTTTCTTTGTTTGAGTGATGCACGGTTGTTTGAAGTTTGCACGGTCGATTTTGTTGTATTATATTGTATTTGTTGCAGCTATGTCTATTTCAATTCAAAATCTCCAGTGGAAAGTTGTTGTACATTATGGAGAGGTCATTGGAGAGAATGACATCGTGGTCCATGAGGCTGTAGACGTGTGTGTTTTGGTAATAGCGGTGTGACTGTCCATGGCAGATAAATGTGAGGAAAGATGTGGACCATCGATGGGTCTGTCGCGTGTTGAATAGTCTTTGCTTGGAGTCTTTGGAGCTACAATACATTTTGATGGATATAGATTCATCCATGCCGGTTACTGTAATGAATGGTTCTTGGTATTTCACGAATTTCACTTCTTCTCGGGCCATGGTCTCTGGTGGTTTGCATCGTTCAATATGGATTGTCACCGGTCATCACCGTCACAGTGTTCGGTTGTTTGGTGAAAGTCGGTTGTTCGACTCAGAAGCGTTTAAAAAAGTTAAATATTTTAGCAGATGGACGTATATCAATAATATAACTAAAGATATAGTGTCGATGGCAAGATTTCCTTATAGCGATAGGGATGATAAAAGGCCGAAGCCCTTCTATCGAGAAATGCTTCCTGTGTGGGGTATCGAGCAACGGCGCTGGCCCATTTACTGCAAGGAGAGCATGCAGTAAATTTGTTCTCAAAAGCTGCTAATAATAATAGATAATTTTTAATACTAATACAGAACTGAACTAATTTCGAGAAACATCATGAGTGAAGTCATAAATATGAAATCTGGAGATTCCAAAAAGTATCTGAACCGACCTCAAAATATTATAATCGAGCAGCTTCATCTCGAGAACCTCGACGAATTGAACTGGCTCCGTGACACCCATGGCCACACCGTCAAACCCCAGACTATACTGAGCAATGGCCATTGCAAAGAAGTGGGAGTTCTGCGAGAGACCGGTGTAATCTGTAAATTTTGCCCCAAAGAAGGTTGTAGACATTACATTCGGGTGATTGCAGTAACAACTACGACATTGGACAGCCGTTTCTCCTACCACCAGAGACAAGCTCACAAGCAGACCAGGTCTCAAAGTATTAAAATCGAGCAGCATCATCTCAAGATCGTCGATGAATTTGACTGGCTCCGTGACACCCTTGGCAACAAAATCAAACCCCGGACTTTACCGAACTACGGCTCCTACAAAAAAGCGAGAGTTCTCCCAGAGGCCGGTGTATTCTATAAATTTTACTTCAAAGAAGGTTGTAGACTTCTTCACGTTATGGATTACATTAGGTTTATTGGAGTAAAAACTGCGACATTGAACTGCCGTTTCTCCTACCACCAGAGACAAGCTCACAACCATACCAGGTCTCAAAGCATTATCAACAAGCAAGTTCATCTCAAAATCGTCGTTGAATTCAACAGGCTTCGTGACACCCTTGAAAACAACGTCAAATTCCAAACCAAGAGCAACAAAGGCCCCTGCAAAAATGCGGGAGTTATCCGAGCGGCCGGTGTAGTCTATAAATTTTGCTTCAAAGAAGGTTGTAGACTTCTTCATGTTTAGGACAACATCGGACAAATTGGTCAAACAATCAAGACACCGAGCCGCTGTCTCATTAGCTACCTTCAAACTGGAGGGCAGGTGAACCACGCGAGACAAGCTCATAACCAGACCGTCACTCGCTTTGTGCTGAAGGTACTCACCAGCATCGTGATCAAGCAGTGGCCCGACAACAACCGACCGACGATAGCTGAACCCCTCATCTCTACTGATTGGACTTTCGCGGGTGCGCAGCCGTAGACCAGCAAATTAATGCTCAAATCAGCCCTGGAGCCAACATTAACCATCTAAATGCTATAGATGCACCTAAGCAGCTGTAGTCAATTGACCTATCTCACCACACGAACTTTAAACCAACACTGCTTCAGCACACAAGCTGCTACTCCACAATCCACATAGTTAACGATCAATAGGTTGTTCTCCAATGCTTTATAACCCATACCATCACTTCTTACACATGCTGTTATCCTAAGTGTTCGCTGACCACACTGCATTGCCGCAAATGTGAACTGTACCAAACGGTAATGCGTCATCGCCTTACTCCGCAAGACGTTAACCCCGCGTCACTGTTTCCCTGCCTTACTATCCCCCAGCAGCTTCTTCCCCCCACACTTACCCCGACTCTCCACCATTATCGCATGGCTAACTGGAGGCTTTTCTCGCAGACCTTTGATGCTTATCCGAATTAGGTTAGGTTAGGTTAAGTTAGTTTACAACTCGTATAAATCCTCTTTTCATAGCGTAATGCAGTCAAGTGAGCAGAAACTAAGAAAAGCCGTCCGGCAGTCGGTGAAAAAAAGGCGGGGAGACGGGGTAAGCGTGGAGGTAGAGTTATGCTGGGGAAAACAGCTGCGACGAACGGACGGGCTGGAGTGCTGCCTGTGTATCAACAGCGGTATGGCGTAGGGAGTTGCTTACCGAAAATCGTGAGGAGGTTGGACGGCATGGGATAGAGCTGTTGGACGGTTTTAAATACGGCGTAGAGCGATTGTATTGGTGGCTTACTTCTCATTAGCTCGCTGGTTAATTTCTATGAAGGGGATTTGTACCTTTGGCTTTTAACATATAATCCCTTAGTCTACTCTGCCCTTTAGCAGACTTACGCACGGAAAGGAGGATGAAAGATATGCTGGTCTTGGGCAATGCTGGCCTCTGGCATGCATCCCGACTCCAGCTATCTATTTTCTGACTCCGGATTTGTCTGAACTCTGAGTTTTTCCGAATAATTTTTGGTCCAACATTTTACTGTGTATCCTATTTACTTATATTATGTACTTATTTCCACCAAAATGTCAATACTTAATGCCTCTTCTAACTTGGAAATGAATGTTTGTTGCATTCGAAACATCGTTAATAAAGAAAGACTACTTCCTGAAATTTGCCTTTTGATCTACCGTCATCTGAAGAAAAGTTCCACTCCCTGATAATGTAAATCAACTAATTCTCTGGTCATCAATCGCACGTGTATAATAAAGATAAGGATATAACTGCTAATTGGTTGCTAATTTGTTCCTAAATAAAGAGGAACATGTTTGTCGAGTGTTCAGAATACAATCCAGTCATAAGCGTTTGTAAAATTCTGAGTAAAATTTTGCCATTTTCCTGCCCTTACTTTAATAAGTCTTATAGTAAAAAATTAAAGTAATATTCCAACATTGCAAGGCTCTTGATAATTAAAAAAATTAAGTGACCCAGAGCACATCACTCTTTCGAACTTTGTTAACTCATAATCTGTATCTGTAATTTGGAAACAAACGAATACTGACGAAGGCTTTCGTATTTTCCCTGCAGAGGGGCAAGTTCTATCGGTGCTTCGAGCTGGATTTGAAGCATGGATTTGTCCGCAACGGCTGCCAGAGCTGCAACCCCTTCAGGCGTCCTGATGCCGCCCTCGAAACGTTCAACCCTGGACCTGCAGGGAAATAATTATTTAACCGCGGCAGCAAATAGAGCATTGAAAGAATTTTAGATTCGCATCGCCTTCACACGGGTACCGCCACCGAATGATACAAAACACGACACTAAAAATCAAAAGAATGAAAATATTCTACGAGCAGGGTTGCGCCATGAGGCCAACATTGCTGAAAAAATTGTCAGACCATACAATTATTTCGGACGTGAAACTCGCAGTACGCCTATGAAATTTGGAAACAAAAAAGTTCAAGGAGAGCGTCTCGGTCATATTATAAAATTTTGACTTCTCGGAGTCTTTTCAGGCTCATTCTAAAAGGTCCAAGAATTTCACATTTAAAGAGCCTAAATCCATGCTTGTGCGTTTATTTGTTCGTTTACGACAGCAGTCGAAGCGTGGACAAAATCTATACCTTCAATGATCACAAATTTCAGTTTTTTAACTCTCCTGACAACTAGAAATTTTAATTTTACAAATTTTATCCTCCTATGATTTTTAAACTGCAGCGTTGAAAAATATACCATTCAATTCGTAAAAAAATTCAAAATATACTATTCAACTCTCGTAAATAAAAGTTATTTTGACCGAGACGCAACCTTTAACTTGGATTTTAAATGTATTAAATAGTTTCAGAAATCACTCGAACGAAAGCTGAGAATTTGCTGCTATTCAGAAAATGTAATGAACATAATCACTAATGCCAGCCACCCAGGTAGATACTTGAGCCGGGGCCGGCAGGGCAGACATAACATAACGGGCGATCTATCTCCAACCTCCGTTTTTACCCCAGTGCTGTCTTAGACTTTTAGAGAAAGAGTCCAACAGCTAGAAAAGGCTGTTTGGCTTTGCGTTAAGGGTTGTCTGGCAGAGCAATCAACCAAACACTTATGCTGGCCTTTAAATTACAGAAGGGTTTCGAGGAAGGCACATGGAGGATGGTTGCTAACAAGGGAGTTTGCATCATGCTCATTAATCTAGAATATGTGACGCAAATCGATATTTTGTGTTTATTTCCTGCTTAGCTCACATTTTGTGAGAACTATTTGACTATTTTGTGGTCAACTGGATTCAGAAAAGGACTTCCGGCGTGGAGGTCTCGGGTTCGACAGAGCCTGACCCTCCACGACAGAGTCGCATGTTCCTTCTCTGAAAGCATGAGGTATATTAAGTAAAGCTTGTTTCTTACAGAATAGAACTTGTCAATTTCGAATCCACGTTGCATTTCTTGATATTATGGAGGAATTATGCAACGTGTGGAGGAAATATCCGACAAAAATCAAATGACAGAATCCACGTTCGCTTAACAAGTGAAAAATCGATGATATCGGCGAATGGATTAATATTATTTCTTCAAATCGTCGTCTCAATGCGTTTTTCTCTAATGGAAGATGCGCGATGCAGTGAGTGTGAGAATACATCCTTAATATAGGGATAAAATCCGAACCGCGTTAGGTTATCGATCAAAACCAAAAAATGAAAGACAAAGAACAGATGTGTCCAATAATAGCGGGATCATTAAAAACTCATGATTTGAAGAGGAATCTTAGTAGTCTTGGAGATCTCCTGCTTCATCGACGTTTTTTGGAGCGGTGCTGCCAAAAATATTTCATTGAAAATTTAAATTTCTTGCTTTTTGCTGTTAGTAGAAAATGTAATTCTGAGATATGCTAGCTTTAATGCCAATTTATTAGCTTCAGTGGATTCAAAAATTAATTAGCCCATCCTTGCAAGCGGCTGTCGTCGAGCATCGTAAAAAAGCTGGGTTTGCAGCTGACTCACCCGCTGCCGACCAGCGGCTGGAGAAGGTCGTCGCACGGTTGGAGTTCACGGCACATGAAAGGAAAGCGAAGGTACATGCATCCACGGTGATGCAAAGCAATCTGCTGCCACGTTGGTGTTTCCAGAACTTCCGGTAATGCATTCACGTCTACAGTCATTTTGTTAGCGAATGGTAACATCAAAGCAACCGCGTCCAAGTCCCGACCTGCAAGAGATAATTTCTTTTAGAGTATAGTTCTTAATGCAGAAAATTGAAGTGATGTCTAACATGTACGCGGTTTTTGGTGCTCTTTGTCGCTGACTATAACTAAAATTATGTTAGAGAACCTAGATTGTGCTTGAAACGAACAGTTCTCAATTGTGACCGCTTCCTTCTATCTGGCGATTTTCACATTTGCCAAACACGCTCCCAGACCATATTTAATAAAGACTCAAAATAGGCGAATCTTACCGCTCGTTATCAAAAACTGCCTATCTTCTCTCCGGGTGACTAGCGCAGCTTTGTCAGCGAGCTTCTCCTCGCTGGGGCGACACAGCAGCACCTCCCACCAGTCCCGCGCTGAAGCACCCGCGTCCTGCATCACTTGCTGTATCGCCGGCCACTGAGCCTCGATCCGAAGTCCCCGGCGTCACTGGACTGTAGCTGTTCGAGGACTTGGCTCACTGCTTTCGCAGCTCTGCATCTTAATGCAGAAAATTGAAGTGATGTCTAACATGTACGCGGTTTTTGGTGCCCTTTGTCGCTGACTACAGTATAACTAAAATTATGATAGAGAACCTAAATTGTGCTTGAAACGAATAGTTCTCAATTGTGACCGCTTCGTTCTATCTGGCGATTTTCTCATTTGCCAAACACGCTCCAAAACCATATTTAATAAAGACTCAAAATAGGCGAATCTTACCGCTCGTTATCAAAAACTGCCTATCTTCTCTCCGGGTGACAAGCGCAGCTTTGTCAGCGAGCTTCTCCTCGCTGGGGCGGCACAGCAGCACCTCCCACCAGTCCCGTGCTGAAGCACCCGCATCCTGCATTACTTGCTGTATTCCCGGCCACTGAGCCTCGAAGTCCCCGGCGTCACTGGACTGTAGCTGTTCGAGGACTTGGCTCACTGCTTTCGCAGCTCTGCATTCGGAGGAGATTCAATGCAGAGCAATCATGTGGGGAAAACATGACACGTCACAGATTGATTGTATCCGAATATCAGAGACAACTTACTTAAGACGAAGTTTTAAATATTGAACTCGCATGTAACGAACGATGAGGATCAAAATGGTAGAGTAGTTAAGAAAAAGTTTTTCGGTTTAAACTATAGTTGTCGCCCCATCCGGGCCAAATCCTCCCAAGAGTGGTTTTCAACCAAGTCACTCGTCCAGTGAAGTTCAGGTCATTCAACGATTCAGCGAACAAGAGGTTTCCAATGTGACTCATTGCACACTTAAGAGTCATTCGATGAAAACACTTAGCGATGTCAATGTCACTCGGGCCATTAACTCAGTCTCGCCAAGCATCTCACCCAGTTATTTTAGTGTTTGATTGGTCGCTGCGAAACCCTGAGTAAACCAACTAACACGTGGAAGTCTGGTTCACCCACTCCAATTGCCCACTTAATACCCAGTGCTGTCATGGCCATAGAGGCAACTCATTTGATGGACTTAATTAGCCTCCCTGATCTTTCAACAAGTGTGTCACCTAGAGAAACCGCCCATTGAGCCCATCGTTATCAAAATCATTCGGAGTAAGCCCGTGACTATCCATAGCGTTCACCGGACAAAGGAAATTTGTCTGACTCAGCTACTCACCTAGCAATGTTGTGTTTATCTTAAATTCATACTGACTCAGTTTATATAACAAACTTTGCCCAGGCGCTTTCAGTTTGCGTTTTTCATGTCTTCCACCCAACATTGCACAACACAGCAGTCGAAGTCTCTTTACACGGGGCAAGTTTTAGCAGCCAGAATTAACGACTACAACTAGCAGGCCTATAATTTACCGGGCCAGTAAATTTATACACCAAGCCTATATACTAAAAAAATTTAGATGCGCGCGCGACTCTGCTTTAAGGCCACCTAGGACTTGGGGAGCGCGTAAATCTATATAGCCGCTCTATGTCCGTTTCGGCTCAAGGTTTGAAGGACAGCTTCTGATCTGATTGCAAGCTTGGTATGACTTGGCTCAGACAGTCCTTGTCATACTCACAGGTAACTATAAAGTCGGAGATGGGATTCTGACCAGAAACTGATTTCGATCGGGTGGCCAAGCAAACCCAGAATAACTTTACGCCGAGTGTAGCTACTATTCGGCCACGGCCAAAGATTAGGCGGTCCCCGAAATTTGATAGGGTAGTCGTTGTCCGTACTTTCTCATCTGCAACCGCGCAGCGTGTTATTAAAGACGGCCAATGACTTCTTAGGTGGGATAATATCGGTCTATGGTAATATTATTTCGTAGGATCCCAAAATTTGATGGTTCATTCCTGGACACCACTATCACTAGAATCATCGCCATCAAGACACCTAATAGGATTCGTCATACAAACGAGTCTTACTAGTTAATAGTAATGCAAATTGAAAGAATAGATTCTAGTATATCGTTGTCATGAATTTATTTGCATATTGAATTCCTTATTTTTATAATTTAGTAAATTGGGACTGACATAAATAGCGCCTTCTAAAATCGTTAGTATTTCTGGCCAATGATATGCAGAGCAATATTCATCCACAAGTAAAAACTTCATGTACAACCGTTTCATTTCAATTCCAGCAACCACGAGGCGAAAAAATGATACACCAGATTGGTTCTAAAGTATTCAAATTTACCGAAAGTTAGGTACAAGCTAACCGTTATTCTATAATACGAACCATAGCAGAATTCACTCTCAACCAGTTAGGACGCCGTTACTCTGTCCCGTGACCAAGTTCTCGCTGCTCACCGGCGTCTAAAAACAAAAATGTTTGTTCCTATTTGCCGCTACTCGTCACTCCTGAAGCAGATTACCCCTCCACACGCGGCAAGCAGCTCAAAAATTATCCGCAGCTAATATTTTTTGGTTATCCTGTCAACTAAGGCTTGTTCCGTTTACAGGCAATATACATATGTGGGTCTACTTTTCTCCATATGCTTAATTATTTCCTATGAACTACACATTCCTGGCTTCTTACTTGGCCTGGCAGCTGGTTTTGGGAGTTCCGAGATCTCATAAGCTCACAAGAGATCAACGATGTTCGAATTGATGGCCTTCTTAGACGAGATCATGGTTAGATTCCAGGAGCTGTGTTTCACCAATCAGCATGAGTGGGTATCCGAACGTCAGTAGCAAGTTTTTCCCAGAAAGAATGCTTAACGTCTGTAGCGTTTGGATTTCAATGCAATATTGCCTTGTAAAGCTGAAACCAGTATACATTTAACTTCCTGGTACATTATATTCTAAATAATGTACCATAATAATAATAATAAATAATATAATAATAATAAATAATAATATAATAATAATAATAATAATAATGTACCATAATGGGCCATAAAATGCCTGACCACGGTTATGAGCCATCTTTCTAACTGGATATACTTATCCATTGGTATAACATGAATGCATTTCCCTGATACACTTGCGCATCGCATGCTCATTAGTCTTGGAACCTAAGAACCCTCACCAAGTTTAGGTAAAATCACCCTAATAGCTCACCTATTGAACAAAAGGTCACCCAATTCACTCACGCTTCGGGGTCAGTGAGGACTTTTGTCACATGAAGCTTCACGAGGCCACCACTGCTGAGACCAGAATAAAGGCCTTTGAATGTATTAATAAACTAATTTGCTCGCAATTGTTATGTGCTAAGAAGTAACTATGTATGAATCATAAAATATTTCTATTGAATGAAATAATCTTTTATTCGACTGATAAAAATTTATAAAAATTACATCACGGGTATTTTTGAAGTCGATGCATATTCAACAATTGAGATAATTTCACACGAGGCATTATTCTGTACGAAAATGATTGAATCTGAATTAATGTTGCACTCTGAGGATAATAGTGTATGTCAGTATGTTCTTTACATGTATCAAATCTTTTTAGGTTCATTTTCTAACACATGGATAATTTACAAATAATTGGAAGCATGAAATTAATCAAAATATTTATATAAAATATTGTTCAGTAATGCCCTGCAGGCCTTCAACGAATTTGGTAATCATGTATCGCTGTCCGAAATCTTAATCAAATTTGTAAGTTGCCATTTGATAGGGGCTGCGCGAGATGGATGCATTCGGTATTTCTAGTAAAAATAAAGTGTTTTTTTATTTGTTGGCTTCTTCTCACATTACAAAACAAAATAGTTTATTAGTGGCGACATGTGTCGAGATTTACGTCAATGACTTGCTGCTAGTGTGACTGTCGCAGCTGAGACTCACGCTAGATGTGACTATTGCCATCAAGTCGCACAACCCGCGTCAACCCGCGACACTTGTGACCTGCTACTGAAGCTCACGTGTGTTTTGTGATTCGCGTGCGACCGACATCGGCGCTCCTGATGCCATCGCCTTGTAGCTGCACCAGCAGTTGGCGCAACTCATCCTCATCCAACTGGCAGCGTGGCAACAATAACTGATCCAGTCTGGACATGAAACAACAGACATTAGGAGTAATACCGCTCTTCTCTTCTCAAGAAAGCAAATTGTTGTGATTAAAGGAAATTTATTCGTTGGTACTCTTAACAAAATTCTTTTCATTACACAAAGAATGATAATTAGTAACCAACCTTCTGGTGCGTGGAGCGATTGTGCGGATGGCTGAGGCTATAGCCTCGCAGCTGCCAGGCTTTGCGCCCCTAACCATCAAATCCGGAAGTGGCAGGGCCGGTAGATTTACCCCGCCAGATACTGCCTCGTTGGTCTTGACTCCAGTGTCGTGCCCCTCCTGACACGGCTGTGGCTTGGACACCGCAACCCAGGTAGCATCAAGTGGCCAAATTTGCACGACTGAGAAAAAAACAATCAATGCTGCGTGTGGCATCATCCCTCATCTGAGATGATTACCAGCTTTAATCCACCGGATATCGAGCTTCCATCTTGCAAAATTTCCTTCCTACACCCAAAATTAAAGTCAGGTTTCATGCAGCATCGATTTCACCCCAGCCTTCAACTTTCAGGAATCCGGCTCTCAGCTATCAAGTCAGTTATATCTTTCTTACAGTAGTTTACAGTCAACACTAAGCCTAGTTGGATGGCCTCATGTAGCTTAGTTACGATTCCTTACCCCGAATCGCTTCCAGCTCACATATGGCACGTTTTCAAGATGTCATCCAGCACGGGTGAGATCTTACATGACCTGATTTAGCATGACAGTTAACACTCACCTGGCAAGGTTAACCATCCGTAACCTTGCCAGGGGGTTGCTTTTCTATTTAGCCGTAATTTCGTGTCTGAATTGATGACGATCACCTGCTACCCTCAATGATTGTTACGTTGGGTAATGGCTTGTTAAAAATCTCATTTTATGCCTAAAATTCCCCACCAAACCGGACTCACCGAGCCGCTTATATCTGCCCTGCAGGGAGTGCAGGTTGAGTGGGGCGGGGAGTGAGATGAACAGTTGAGTTGTGGCCGTAGAAACAGAAACTACGGCAGCGACGGCGCCCGCACTGCCGATGCCGCTTCTCAACTCAGTGAGCTGACACCTGCACGACACATCACAAGTACAGTTAACGGTTTACCTCAGTGTATCAACTCCCGTATTTTCCATTCATACGTATATTCCGCACTATATGTTCACGCTACTTTTTTGTTCCATGTATGATCTTGGATGAATTAAAGCGTGTATGATATTACAAAATTTTCACAACAGTTTGATGCATATAATTTGCACTCCTTAGTTATGCATACAAAATATTCTACACTATTTAAAATATCCCACTCATGAGCCCAAGTAAAATTTGAATTCCGTTTAGGAACAGATCAAGCCCGCCACAGTCGGCAAAGAGGTGGACATGCGTGAAGTAGCCACCTAATTAGCTAATTAATCATTTCGTGACTGACGGGACTTCTCGGCCCCAAACCATCAAGTCCGACAAAGAAAGTAAACTTTCATGGATCGAAATTACCAAAACAACTTAGCTTCTATTTCTAAACTTAATTTTCAACCTTCACAAACCATGGAATCGTAATATCGAAACTCGCTTAAGTACACGTTGCGGAAGTTTCTCGTCTGTGATTGGTAAGTTAAGTTTGAAAAGCCGTCAGTGATTGAATGACGGAATTAAAAATTCTCAACTATTTTTTATATTACGGCTATTGGTCCCTTAGTATAGACACGACCTCGGATGACTCACTGAGCTAGGTTGTACTGTGCGACCGGCTCAGACTGAGTTTCATCGCGTCCGAATGCCTCTTCCGATGTTCGCTTCACTCCACGACGATCTGAATGACTGCGTGGAAAGAATGTCATTTCAACCAATTTTATCAGCCAAATTATAGATAAAATTACGACTTTTCGATCCATTTTGGCCATGCATATTTTTTTAATAAAGAATTAAATGTCGCATCTGGATAATATCCCATTACGACAGTGATTGTGGATGCCCACTAGAATAGTAACAAAAGAGGTACTGTGGCAAGCCTCAAACAATAAAACATACAAGTATCCGAAAACGTGTTATACGAGGCGTGTTTTTAGATTAAGTTCCCTTATTAAATTACGCCATCGTAGCACTGCGATCAACGTTTAGCGCATGAGTGTTATGTAGCTACTTCTGTTGGGAAGCCACATACGCCATAATGGAAACATCGGACCCAGTCTAAATCTGTTCAGGTGATTTTAAAACGTCTTATTTTATTGGGGATCCAGCCGACTGCGAATTGCGTGCGTTCCTATAAGTTCAAGGCTTCATCAGTTGACATTTATATCAGAATCCATGAAGAGTATGCTGAAAACATTTTGCAGGATTTTTCGGAAATGGGTTAGGGTCTTTAAAGATGGTTGCAAAAAAATTCACGATAAGCAACGAAGTTAGAGTACTTTAGCCATTACCTATGATCTGATTCAAAAAGTCGAATGTAAAGTGAAAGAGAGCAGACGATTCACTATTTCGTCAATACGGTACTTACTTCAAAAACCCGCCTCGTAGATAACTATAAAGCCGACTCCAGAAATCGGTGGCTTACCCAGGGTTGAATGCGTGGACCGCACCTAGTATGTCAAGGAGAGGCTCCTCGGAGTTCATCAGACGAGCTTTAACATAATGAGCGGCTGATCGTTCCTGGATGGACTTGTGAGCAAAGGCGTAAGTGGTGGCAGTTTCCCCAGACAGCGATCTCTTCACGATGAACATCACGGAAAGAAACACGTCTGACTTGATGTCCTTGTCGCCACAGTGGGACTTTATTTCGGAGTGGCACGGATGCTTCACATGCAGGAACTCGTTTTCAGTGAAGTTGATCCTGTCACTGACAAGAAACTCTAAAGCGAACTTACCAATGATCACGAACAATTTGTCGAGTAGAATGTCTATCTCGTCCACATTAACGTCACTGAGCTTTGTAGCAAAGACTGTCCTGTAAAGCTTCAGTGTGGCTCCTGAAACATCGCTTGCGCTTCTCCAATTTTTAATTGTTTCTGGAAAACGCAGATATATTGCGCAGAAGTGTAACAGCGCCATTGGTGTAATGAAAAGTGCCCTGATGCGCGGGTCCACTTTTGCAAATTGTTCAGACATCGTTCCAGCCATAGTAGGGCCCTTGTTCAATATTTGCTCATACCTCTCTATAAACTCCTTTTGATCTTGCAACTTTGAAAGTGGTGCCATCTTGTACTCTGAAAAATGACCATTGTTCATAGAGAGAAATTGCTTTAGTTTTACAATGGCTGAAGGACGGCTTGTAATAAGAATTCGGGAATTAGGGTGCCACGTTTCCTGAAACAGTTCACGCATAACTGTGATCGACTTGTCGTTGTGCTCGTCAAATCCATCGACCAGAAACAAAACGTGTAGACGTGAGAGTACCTGGAGAACATCTTCTGCGCCAAGGTTCATGCAGACGCTGCCAAAAATTCCCACAAAGACTTTATGCAAACTTTCTGCTGTCCTATTCCGACACTCGATGTGGACAAGCAGTTCGAAATCGTCCAGATAGTCTGAGTCGGTTTTCTGCACTTCAATGAACTGCAGGATTATGTTCTTGAGCAGAGTAGTCTTGCCAGCTCCTGCTTCACCTGAAAGTAGCACAATTTTATCACTTGCATCGAAGACAGCTTGATATTTGAAAGTGTTACTTTCCTCGTCTTGTAGTGTAATTTCAGGTGCGTGAAACACACCTGACCGTTCAACGCGGCCTGTGTCAAAAGGTAGATCTTCCTCCGTGAATCTTTTGAAACGAAGATTGGCAAACTCTTTTCCGTCTGTGAGAAATCTGTACATGTAGTAAGCTAACTTTCCACCAGCCGGAGAAACTCCACTTTTTATCTCGACTTAAATGATAGGTGAAATTCGACGGTGAGTCATGAAATGGTGTCCGTCCTGTCCTGCGCGTCATCTGATATCTCCGCGTATACAAGGCCATCAGGATGTTTCGGACAAATTTACTGCCGGACTCTCGGCCGGTCTCGAGGCCGATCTAGGAATTTTCACTGTTCCCTTTACCACGTTTTACTGATTTTAACTTTCAGAGCTGTTAAACTGTTAGGTACCAATTAAACCCAGTTTAGGCAAGGGGCTTTATGGACTAGCTTCCAGTGCTCCTATAAGAATAAATTAGANATCAACGAATATCTCCCAAAATAATGAACGCAGCTCGATGAAACTTGGTACGCGTATTCATTAGGACCCAACGGTGATGTTTAGCTCGTGAAAATTTTTCGAATTTCGCCTACTTTCGTGAGTTACATGGTGATATGTGTTGAAATTCGCAGTGAGCAAGGAATTTCTTCCAAACTTCTAAATAGATTTGAACGAAATTTTCAATATACATTCCTAACAACCAATCGGTGATGTTTAGCTCATGATAATTTTTTCGATTTTACTTTCGTTCGCGAGTTACACGGATGTATGGAGAAATGACCGGCACTTTTGAGGCCGATTTTTAAATTGGCATTGACAAAGAGTAGTACGATCGTATAACTCGCAAACAAATTGTCATGAGCTAAACATCACCATTGGGAGGTTAGGTATATATATACAAAATTTCGTTCAAATATGTTCAGTAGTTTTTAGAATTTTTTTAGTAGAATTTGCTTTTAGTAGAAATTTAGAAGAAATGTCTTGATCACAGCGAATTTAAGCACGTATTGCTGTTTAAGCCACCTATGAAGGTGAAATGGGTTAAAAACTCTCGTACGAAGATAAAATCGAAAAATTGTTTACTAGCTAAACATCAACGTTTGGTAGTTATGAACGTATATTCAAAATTTCGATCAAGTCTTTTCAGTAGTTCCTTGATTACTGCGAATTTCGGCCCGTATCGCCATCTAACTCACGAATGAATGCGAAATTTAAAAAAACTTTTACGAGCTAAACATCAGCGTTAGGTTCTAATGAATACGTGTACCAAGTTTCATCGAGCTGCGCTCATTGGTTTGGGAGATATAACTTGATCATTGAATTTAGAAACCAGCCCCGGGTCCGGCCATAAAATTGTCCGAGACGTGCCATCAGGTTCAACCAGTTGGCCATGAGTTTTGTGGGAGCGCAGCGGTGGGTAGCAAAATTGGCACATAAACCGGCCCTGGGCCTAACGCCAAGCATCAGCTTGCAATATCTACACATAGCCTCAGACCAATGAGCTGTGGGTAACTCCGGCTAACAGTAAATCCGCTTTGCACAACACTGCCACTGCTCCACAGCGCCGCAGCGCAACTGGCCGGAGCCCAACAGGCCCTACCGCAACAGGCGGCGCAGGTTAGGTTAGGTTAGGTTACGTTAGGAGTAGCTGTTGCGGTTGGGCCTGTTGCGCCCCGGCCAGTTGTGCTCGATCCGGCCTGTATGCGCTCCGGCCTGTAACTGAACGGCGCTGTTGTGGTGGGCGCTTTGTGTCAAAAGCCGTGCAGATGCCCGGCTGCGTTACGCTCGGGAAGGTATATGAATCGCACTGTGGACTTGGGCTATGCTGACCTCTAGCTATCCACCCAGTTTTGTTGCTTGCAAGCGTGCATGTGCACGTTCCCATTATTATTGACCCTTTCAGTTTTTTTCTCGTCTGTACGAGAATCTAGAAAGAGCGGATATTGGACACTATCAGTCTCTGATATTTGTATTTCACCTATCAGTTCGACTGTTCAACAATCATCCATAAGTTGGTCATACCACGAGTCCTATATATTTATATTAAGGTTTATTAAATAGACGTAATCGTAGCAAAATTCATCACGCTTTATCGTTTGTTTTATGTTTGCGATAGTAATTGCAGGCGCCTAATAAAAAAACTTATTTATATAATCGTGCTGAAGTCGTATTGATAATTCATATACAATTTATAAATACTTCTGCCGAATAAGTTTAAGTATTAATACCAGTTTATCACTGTTATTACTTGTTTGCAGTCACGATCTTTGTTTATAACCATAGAAAAACGTTTGTCTTGAAATTTACCAGATAAACACAAATTTGAATAACGATGAATCATCAAAAATTAGAAGATCCTTCCATTTTTATCGAGTATTACAATTTCTGCTACTTCTTTGCAAATTAAACCTAACTCTATTTAAACCAAACAAATTTTTAGTTCACAGTCCCCTAAAGTGCTGGCAGTAAATCCTTCCAAAAAACTTTGAACGAAAATAGTAGCGGTTAGTATTGGCTTGTACTAGTGGCTGCCATTACAGGTTCCGCGTAAATAAAGCTTGTCGGGAATTTCCGAGTGATTCCGTGTGTCCGTAAAAAAATTGTTTCCATCACCCTAGGTTAGGAAATATCAGTTGCAAAATGCTAGAGTTCACTAACACCGCAGTATTTTGAAAATGTGTATGCGCACCACAGTCAAGAATCACTACGTCAGGTTTTAGTGTACAAAGCACATGCAGATGTATATATACTATCAAACACGTTACTGAGCATGAACTACTCACCCGCCTCGCCAAAGCTACAACTAAGGAGTTTTAGGTTGCAAAGAGCGCCGTGAGTGACATAATAGCGTCTTTTCCATAAATGAGAAAATTCGCTAAAAAGCTATTATAGATATCTTAGAAACACATTATTCTTAAAATTCAGGGTTACTTAACTTGGCCTGATTTCTAAAGTGAGCCTGGATATTATTTCGCACGCGTGTGTTCAAGCATTCTTAAATTGAGATTGACTTATCAAACAAAAGTGTTTTTGATTTAAAATTTACTTATTTTTGTTGTTACCGCATTTCACCACAGACACAAATTTAGATTGAAGTAGATATTAAAAGATATGAGCTATTGGATATAAAAAAAATATTAATGGGCGTGAATCTTATATACACAATTTAGATCTTGAATAAATAACAAAACATTATAAGCATGTTACTCTAATTTAAGACTATAATTCAACTTGAACTTTCTCGTGGGAAATCATTGAAATAGGCAGAACTGGAAGTTTCTCAACGCATTACCGTTAAGTATAAACTATTCTAAGATTTGTATAATCCCATAAATTTTCCTACATTCTGCACATTGAAAGAGTAAATCGCAGATGAAGAATTTATTAAATACGATCCCTACTAAGGTCCCTGCTAAGGGTAAATACGGTCCCTGCTAGATATTACTAAATCCGCCTTATTGGCAGAGACACGATAACGTAGCGGCAAACAAAAACTGGAGCTGTTAGGGATCTTTTTGGGAGGAGCTTTTAAGTGACCAAACAAATTAACTTGCCCGCTAGAGGGCTTAAATGATGCTCATACTGTGCACCTTAACATTGGTGTTAAAAATGTTGCTTCCATTGTCAATCGTGAACTGTGCAATCCAATTGTGCAGAGGTTCATTGTTGAATTCACGACGAACTGTACTTAAAAATATCGTACAGGTTTGAATTTGGAATAAAACAATTTTTCTATATTTTTGTTCGGCTTAGCGTCCTCCAAAATCAATGTCACGACAATTACCTTATCTTCAACATCATAATTTTCAATTTATTATTAAGAACTAATCTATTAAACAGTGTTAATTTCTTTATAATAAATATGTAAAAGTGGAGGTACAGTGGGATATGGGGCGGCCAGTGTGCACTTCATTTATGTAATGTATTAATTAATACACAAGACAGTGCATTAATTGACGTGGCGGAGGAAAGCGACCTTCAATAAGTAAAAAAATTCGTGCGACAAATTTTTATAAATTCTTCAATTTTAGAGACAAGCCATCATCGGTATTTATGCTAGGCCACTGAAATTAAATTATTTACGAAATCATTAAATTATGTATAGTTTTTACTTATTTATAAATAAAATATCAATTTATTTTTTATTATATAACAGAAAATTATTATTTATAATAATTTGTTATATAATGACTAAAATATATAAAACTCTTTAATTATTTTGTGCTCTAGTTTTTAACTGTGCTATGAACAGAATTGTATTGTACAGATTTTGGCAAAAATTTGGTAATTCATCTATGAGTCTTTTAAATCTTCACAGATTTATGCCAGAAAAAAAATCAACTGCCTTTTAATAGGTTTCTTGATTAATAGTTCATCAATGTAGTTGTTCAATGTTATAATTAAACAGCGAGAACGTTAAAAATGATCAGTGAGAATGAGTAGGAATTATATTCATTTGAAATAGTCATATTACATCATAATTTATAGTCATGTTCTACATTCTATTGCAGAAGTCACTTTTGTCCAAAGAATTGGTACATAATAATGATGATAATAGTTTTTGTCAAGGTTGCTCAACAATAATATATTAATGTCTTACGTACAAGTTGGAACTTGGATATGTGAATACTTTGACGGGAGATTCGTTCGTGCGTACGACTGTACATCGTGATGAACGATGAAATTCGTCAAATCAAATCGTCGCGAAATTGACTATAAAAATATTAGGTATTACCGAAAATTTTCAATTCGGCAAACTCTTTCTTTTTTGAATAGTCGGAGGAGAATGTCAAGGATTAAATTATTGTAGTCGAACAAATTTAAAGTATTTTGTGTATTTGAGTCGAGCCGTTTAATAAATTTCTTTAAACGCAAGATCATTAGAGAATAATTAAACTCATTCAGCTGCCAGCAGTTTGACCACAGGCAATGAAAAAAGTCTAATCACGCTTACAAATGCCGCTTTTATATAGAGAACCACACAANAGTGTGAAACACCGATGAATCGAGATATTTCAGATCCCAGCATTACATGCAATTTAGCGCTAATGAAAGAAAATCGACTGATTCATTTGGGTTCATCGAGGTGAACTCCAACAAACGGCAAGGGAAATTATCACCTATAGTACGACAAAAACTTACAATCGCAACGATTATCGGCCTGTTCCCACTATTAATAAATAATTAACTTCTATTCGTGTATATGTCAAATTACGTTAAGCCCTTCATATAGTAACAAATGCGAGTTATCTGCTACAGACCGAGAGCCCCTAAGGCACTCCAAGATGTCGTCACAAGGCTCGGGGCTTGGTGTCCCTGCCGCAGTGTCCAGCTTCAGTTGTCCTCGGTAAAGCCTTGCCAGATCAGACCAGCTAGGACCTGCAGCGCGCAGGACCGCAGCTGGCATCTTTACCGTGATGAATCGAGGCTGTTCATACGGCAACATCAGCGCAACTGCCGACACGTCGCGAGCTGCAGGCAAACGGTGAGTTTGTTAGAGCCCTGCTGCTGCGTTGGCCTGGATCGAACGATGGAAAGAGGGGTGGTAATCAAAAAGAAGTGTGAAAGGAGAAGAGAGGAATAATGGAAAGAGGGGGATGGCGGGAAAGGGAATAACACTCCTCAGTCATGGTAACCTAATAAGTTCAGTTATCAATACTACGTGGTATTTAACATGAAGATTTGGTGATCTGAGCAAGTCCATCGTAGAAAACAATGAGTTTTTAATGACAATTGTATTGCTATTCACGAATTTAGTTTACCCTCATCCGTGCAAGATATAGTCCGTGTAATAAATACACGTTGATGTAATAAATCACCGGTGTATACGTCCCACATGTCAGCCTCCTTGATCGTGACCTCGGCCGCGTGCTTCGCCAGCGCAGTGACGTCAGGGCTCCTCAGCAGCACCGCCTGCCAGTCACCGCCCCTGGTGACGCCGGCGGCTGTGAGGGCGTCCCTCAGTTGAGGCCAGCGCCTATGGAACTGCATGGGGCTACAGCTGCTGTACAGATCCTGCAGTACGTACTGCAGAACTTCCAGCAGGCTGAAGCAACATAAAAGCAAAATTAGAGGAAGGCTACAGAATAAAAAGAGGAATAAAAACGTAATAGATCGTACAAATCCAGCAAGACTAATCTTCGGGCAAATCCAGGGAAGAAAGTAGACTTTCATAGATCGAAATTACCAAAAAAACTTAGCTTCGAGTTCTAAACTTAATTTTCACCCTTCACAAACCATGGAACCGTAATATCGAAACTCGCTTAAGTACACGTTGCGGAAGTTTCTCGTCTGTGATTGTTAAGTTAAATTTGAAAAGCCGTCAGTGATTGGCTGAAGGAATTAAAAATTCTCAACTATTTTTGATATTACGGCCATTGGTTCCTTAGTATAGACACGACCTAGGATGACTCACTGAGCTAGGTTGTACTGTGCGACAGGCTCAGGCTGAGTTTCATCGCGTCCGAATGCCTCTTCCGATGTTCGTTTCACTCCACGATGATCTGAATGACTGCGTGGAAAGAATGTCATTTCAACCAATTTTATCAGCCAAATTACAGATAAAATTACGATTTTTCGATCCCTTTTTGGCAATGCATATTTTTTTAATAAAGAATTAAATGTCGCATCTGGATAATATCCATTACGACAGTGATTGTGGATGCCCGCTAGAATAGTAACAAAAGAGGTACTGTGGCAAGCCTTAAACAATAAAACATACAAGTATCCGAAAACGTGTTATACGAGGAGTGTTTTTAGATTAAGTTCCCTTATTAAATTACGCCATCGTAGCACTGCGACCAACGTTTAGTGCATGAGTGTTGTGTAGCTAATTCTGTTGGGACGCCACATACGCCATAACGGAAACATCGGACCCAGTCTAAATCTGTTCAGGTCATTTTAAAACGTCTTATTGTATTGGGGATCCTGTCGAATTGCGTGCGTTTCTATAAGCTCAAGGCTTCATCAGTTGACATTCATATCAGAATCCATGAAGTGTATTCTGAAAACATTTTACTGGATTTTGCGGAAATGGGTTAGGGTCTTTAAAGATGGGTGCAAAAAATTTCACGATGAGCAACGAAGTTAGAGTACTTCAGCCATTACCTAGGATCTGATTCAAAAAGTCGAATGTAAAGTGAAAGAGAGCAGCCAATTCACTATTTCGTCAATACGGTACTTACTTCAAAAACCCGCCTCGTAGATACGATAAAGCCGACTCCGGAAATCGGTGGCTTACCCCGGGTTGAATGCGTGGACCACACCTAGTATGTCAAGGAGAGGCTCCTCGGAGTTCATCATACGAGCTTTAACATAATGAGCGGCTGATCGTTCCTGGATGGACTTGTGGGCAAAGGCGTAAGTGGTGGCAGTTTCCCCAGACAGCGATCTCTTCACGATGAACATCACGGAAAGAAACACGTCTGACTTGATATCCTTGTCGCCACAGTGGGACTTTATTTCGGAGTGGCACGGATGCTTAACATGCAGGAACTCGTCTTCAGTGAAGTTAATCCTGTCACTGGCAAGAAACTCTAAAGCGAACTTACCAATGATCACGAACAATTTGTCGAGTAGAATGTCTAAGATTCTGCTGTAATAAAAAGATTGTTAATAAAGAAATGCCAGTCCCCATCCACCCAGAAGAAAGTATTTTTACTCCTTTGTTTTTTATTTGCAAAATTAAAGTAGCTGATAATATGCACCAACAATGAGCAATAAGTTCAAAGTTAAGTTTCTCCAGCTCAAGAAAATTTTGTGGTTAAGAGGTGGAAAATACTTTCCTGGTCATCCGGCTCGGTAGGGGTTCTTAAAAATTTTAACTGCTGTTTGTGTTAATAGGTTTGAAGGCTCCACTGATCTCAGGATCTGTACTAATGCCTGACTATGCTTTTACAGATTTTCAGTCATGTATAAACAGTTTGTAGGCATTTTTTTCGACAATAATGCATGGCAGGTAGTTCCCTCAGAATGGCTGGTAAAACAAAATGAAGCAATTTATGTTTGGTGGCCTTCAGAGGGAAATGTAAATTATTTAGCTGAAGAGAAGGCTCGTGTTGGCAAACGGTGGAAACGCTTCCCAGTCAAATGCACTGCGACCACCTCAAGTAAGTCATTTATACAGGATGGGGCAGAACCGATTGAGCAGTTAGTTTTTGAGACGAAATAAAAGAGTAATGGAGATACATAAAGAAGAAAGTTTGTTTTCCTCGAGGTTACCATAAAATACCATTTAGAATACTTATGTTTTGAAAATAATATCAGGAAGATGGTGGCCGTTAGTTGTAACACACTGTAGGAGTCGTTCTCGGAAGTTTTATACAGCACGTTCACACATATGGCGAGGTATGGCCATAACCTTTGCAACAATCCGTTCCCTTAGCTGTGGTAGGGTGTGAGGGCGACTTCTGAACACCCTTTCTTTTAGATGTCCTCAAAGAAAGAAACGCCAATACTCAAATCAGGTGACCTCGCGATCCACTGTAAATCACCCCTCTGAGACACCAGACGTCCGGGGAACATGCGTTTCAAAACATTGAGTGACATTCGGGCTGTGTGAGCTGTAGCCCCAATCTGCTGGAACAAATGTTTCATTTTCAACATTGTTTTTCATCCTGGGATGCAAGAAAGTTTGCAACATTGCAGCATAGCGTTCGGAATTCACTGTCACGGTTACTCCCTCCTCAAATACACTCCAACAGTGTTTTGCAGCTAACGGCCACCATCTTCCTGATATTATTTTTAAACAAATATTCTAAATGGTATATTATGCTAATTTCGAGGAAAATAAACTTTCTTCCTTATGTACCTCCATTACTCTTTTATTTCGTCTCAAAACTGCTCAAGCGGTTCTGCCCCACCCTGTATAAACAACAGCTTCATTTGTTCACTGATGGGCATATGTAAATGATATAATAGATTAATTCATGCACTTTTTATTAGTATGCGTTTTAATTCAATTCGTCTGTCACAAGTAAAATATTCTATAACTCTGAATCAACTGGCATACTATATCTAGAAATCGCCGTGCGTTTGCAATAAACGAGTGTCCTCCCGCTATAT
>NW_025940446.1:0-1099 GCF_000764305.2 Hyalella azteca
TGCAAATCATTTGTCGTCCAAAAATGTGAAATTCTTGTCTAAGGAACTGAAGAAAAAACTTCAAGCAGGTACTGGAGAATTGTACCTGCGTTTCGGGTGCATGCCATCACTTATTGTGACCTAAAGGACATTGGCATTATATCTCAATTGATTCTGACAGCTTATTACGTCCGTTAACTGCGACGCGTATTAACTAACGTTTTGAATTAATCATACTATACCTGCTCACTGAAGCCACACCAAATATATAGATTTAGAATTTTAGATCTTGCTCAGGGCATTTGATTTAGAAGTAATGAAGGGTGGCCACGAAACGCATCATTTGCTCGATGCTTTGAAGTCAGCACAGTTCTCGTTTTCAATTCAAAAGATACGCGCATCATTCAGGAGTGTGAAAATATTCTCAACAAACTTTAGCAATTAAAAGTATAAATTCTTAATAGCGAAATTTCAAGAGATTCTCTTACATCTTAAAGTTTAGCTGGCCAACATTAGTTCGAATGGAGAGATTAGTTGCATTTTTGGTGCATGTGCTACTGAAAATCGGGGTGTGATTAGATAATTGTTTTGCGAGAGAGTGGAAGCTGTACTCATTCATTATCGCCAGTCGCTAGTGTAGCAGCTGTCTTTTAAACCAACATCTACATATTTGACATTTAATAAATTTCTAGGATTTGTAGATGTTATCATATTCGCATTGTGTACCATAAATTGAACCTAGTTTCCAGAATGGAAAATCAAGTTGAAAATTTCGATCACTAGTCGAACTTGAAAATTTTCGTTACTGTAAAGTTCAATATTTTGCATCTTGTAGATTGATGTGCCGAAGTGTTTTTAAAGGGCACGCTTCTTCAAAAAGAAAGTAACTTGAAGGGATTTGGTCAAGCAAGTTTGGATAAACGTGGCAATGAGACGTTATTAGATTTTAAAAATAAAAACTAAGCTAATCATCCATGTATGTGTTTAGATTTATATTTTATAAAGAAGCCTCGTATGTTGACAGTTATCCGTCGTATTTTTTCTCAAAAAGAGAAAAATTTTACTTCCTTTTTAGCGTGTCATATTACCTTGAATGGTAAGTTGTCAGCGCAAAAAGAAC
>NW_025940447.1:0-764 GCF_000764305.2 Hyalella azteca
ATCGTTATTTTTGATGCGATTATATGTCATGCCAATATTCAACAGTTTAACATTATTTTGCCTAAAAAGCAGTCAACAGGTTAGAAAAACGCAAGTAAAAGTGAAAGGTTATTCTGTAATCACTAACCATGTAAAATGTACTGCTACCGGTTAATTCTAATTCTTATATAATTTTTACTGGGAGTAATTGGCAGTTATTACTCAAAAGATCACAGAGTAATTATTGCCGGTAAATTTATCATTGATGTAGTAACGGAATTAGAGTCCTTTACGGATAAATAAAGGAACGGAATCCTTTATTTATCCGTTTCGATGAGGGACACAGCCTCGGACTTGTATGTTGCTTGCAAGAGAACCGCATGTTCTCACCAGTGTCGCCACTGACAACTGACAACGGAAGACTGTTATTCAAATCTCTGGTCCCTTTAAAATCACCACCCTCGAAAGCATTTGGGAGGAGGGGGATGCAGTGGGTGTGCGTGGGGAGACAATGGGCGTGCTTGGGGATCCACGAAGCCTACGAAGTGCACACACAAACGCTTCTACGATGGGTATACACGCAAACATGCGCAACTATATGGTGGAGCGTTTTAGACTATAGGCTAATTCCTTCATTCCTTCGTGAACTGAGGGATTCCTTCATAGCATGATCCAAAGCTCCAGAAATTTGGACATACATGAGCCTGTTTATTGATTTGGTGAAAGAATTTATGCAGGATTAACCAAGAAGCACAGCGTACGCCGGTAATTTGTCGGCGGGATTT
>NW_025940448.1:0-2606 GCF_000764305.2 Hyalella azteca
ATTGCAACTTGCAACAGGGGCCCAAGGGCCAAGGGCATGGGGCCTTGCGAAGGGTTAAGACCGCGGACTGCCGCATGGCGGTGGACCGACATAAGTACCTCTCTTCATAGACTTCCACTATGGCCTGTCAGCACTGTCAGGACTCAGGAGTGCACTGAGGACAGTGGAGTAGGGTAAACCGTCATCATGGGTAATTATATTCCGTCATCATGGGTAATTCCGTCACCTCTTTAGTTTTTCCTTTATATTAAGCTTTGTTTTAGTTCCATGCGTTCGTTGATGGTTGAAATGGTGACGTCATACATTTGCGCGTCAAACTAATGCCAAAACACTAGGTCTTGGCCATCTAGCGGGAAAATATTGAGATCCAAAGAGAGACAATGCACGCTACCCNTCATATATATCATATACAGACTGTCAGATGTGCGTATTAAGTTGAAGTGCGTGAATTTCATGCACACAAACATCGTAATATTTTGCATACAAATTTTCAGATGTACGTAATCGGTTAAAATGCATGAATATCATGCATAAAAACACCGCAATATATTGCACACCTACATGCTCTTACATGTCAAGGTTAAAATAAAAATATAACATGCAGAAACTTTCCTCAAGAAAGTTTGATTCTAGCTTCTAAGTGGAAAAAAACACTGGCGTAATCTGTCCGATTATTTTTGCAAGCTTCAATACATATGATGGTTGCGTTGTCCCGGGGCTGAACATTTTACATCCGCCGCTCGTAATGCGCTGTTGGGGTCCGGGTTTTAGTCAGTACCGCAGTCGTATCTTGTCGGGTCTCGCTAAGTCGCTTGTTGGCAGTCGTCAGAAGTTTATTGTGGAAGAGTCCCAGTAGTTGGCAGTCGTTGAAAAAGATAAATGACCTATTATTTTAGCTCGAAAGTCATTGTAAAGTAAAAAAATTGGTCGATAACTTCAGCGAAAGTCGTTGAAATTCCAACGACTATTGCCACTGTATGAGACCTGGCAATCATATACCTATATTATTTATGAAAGCTTGTCTTGTGGACAAGTTGTGGTTCTAAATTCATAGGTACCTAGCCAGACCTGTCTCTTATACACATCTAGATGTGTATAAGAGAGAGAAACTCATCGGCAGTTGGAGAAACTTCTCGAAGAAAAGGCAATGCACAACAAACAACATGACACTTCACAGTTGACTGACTAGAATAGACTCAATAGTCAATAGAGTACTTGAAAGTCAAAAATTTAGCATTCAAACCTTTAGATTCTGTGAACCTTGCAATTTCTTCATTATTAAAACTTTAGAAGGCTCACAATATATCACATAAAGTTTTCACTCAATTATCGTCTCCAAGTTTGGGAGCTTTATCTGCAGTTGATTCAATTACCTCACACACCGATTGCTTAACAAGAACTAACAAGTAAACAGTAAACACTAACCATTGTTCCCGCCACTTTGGCTGTTGCACACAATTGATTCTGCATGTATAACATTTATGATTTACGAAGGTTATTAAACCATTCTGTTGAATGCCAGTTACTGATAAATTTGTATTATAGAAGAATTTGTATCTATCGTTTTTTTTTTCAAATGAGTATATTGATGGTTAGTGTCCCTGCGGCCTGCTACCTTCTTTGTTTATGTTTTTTGTTAAGTTGGTAATCCTGATCATAATGGTAGGAGTTTCCATGTCTCAGCTTATTGCATCAGTGGTCAGTTTTGTATTTGTCGATTGAATCATAGGCAGTTTTTCATGTATTTGTGAGTGAGTGTACGTAGCGAAAATGTTATTCTTTGTGATTTCCATCAATAATGACATAACTACACTATTGTATTACGCTCTTGAAATAAGAATTGTGGCATTACCATCAAACGGGGTAAAAAGGGACAGGCGGGGTAAATCGGGACGTGCCTCCGACATTTTGTAGAAATGTAGCAGCTAAACTAATCAAAATATTGAAAAACTAAAAATAGTGGCGTAAACTTCAACATTTTTACTATCTATTATGTATGAAGCTAGTCAAGAAATCAAACATTTACTATCTCTAAAAAATTGCTGAAAAAAAGTGTGAAGAGTGCGATTTTGGAAAAGTACTTCTGCTAAGGTCTAGAGCAAAAAAAATATTCGCCGTATTAAAAAATTTTACTTACATAAAAGCTGCATCCAGGTGTCGGCTTGAAAACGTTGAAGAGGAGCATATTGCTCCTCTTGCTTAATCTTAGATTATTAGGTTCTTACTTTCATTCCTGGCACTTTGGTGTATTGCTTACTTTAGGTTATGCTTCCTAATATGGTTTGCTCTTTCCATTTAATTAGGGCTTTTGTGACTGTTATTATTAATGAATGTTTCCTTCCCTTGTATTTGTTTCAGGTGTTGTTGTTCTCCATCAATAATTCACTAGTTAGAGCATGCAACTTTATGCAATGTCTGACAAGTTCAAGTGCTTCTGCCTTATCCTCATGTTTATAGTGTAGCATGCACTATTAAAAGTCTTGGTTAAGCTTAGTAAGCATACCACTAATCACGCTTAGTGATCCTTGTCTGCACATTATTGCTTGCCTCACCCGCACCCATTGCCTGAAGCTCATTTGCACTGGAAGTCATTGTCGACCCATTCC
>NW_025940449.1:0-1687 GCF_000764305.2 Hyalella azteca
ATATGTCCATTATGTAAACAAAATTGAGCCACAATATTTGAGTGCGAATATGCCTTACAGTTATTTTATCACGCAGTAAGGTAGCTAGGCTAGGTAGCCTATTGCCTAATAAGGCCTTGGGGGAGGCCACAGAAATTCACAGAAATTGGCCCCTAGTAGACTCTGAAGGAAGCCATATAGATTGGTAAGGTAGGTACTAAGTTGACCTGTAAAGTATCATGGTTCATGGTTACTACCGCCTAAATCCGCCTTCATCATACCATTCATACCTAGTATGTAAGGAATACCTAGTCTTAAATCTTAAGTAGGAAATGAGGAAATTAAAAATGAAATGATTTCAAAAATTATCTGGTTCATCTCTGTCTGTAAGTAGGCTAGGGTAAATGCGGTATATTCCGACATTGTGGATAATTCCGTCACCTCTTTAGTTTTTCCTTTATATTAAGCTTTGTCTTAGTTCCACGCATTCGTTGATGGTTGAAATGGTGACGTCATACATTTGCGTGTCAAACTACTGCCAAAACACTAGGTCTTGGCCATCTAGCGGGAAAATATTGAGATCCAAAGAGAGACAATGCATGCCACCTGGTGAGATCATTGAAAAATGTGTCAAATTTGACAGTTGACCTTGCTCTACCAAATAGTGAATAACTGTTTGTATAGGAAGAATGTTATGGTTTGAGACTTTTAAATATGTCTGTGAATATATTAGGAATCCTTTAAGTATACTTGTATTTGCTGATTTCAAGTGGTAAATAAATTAATAGATGATTAAGTTGAGAAATGGATTTAGACACATGAAAACTAATTCCGTCACAACTTGAATTGGACACACACAGATCGTTCCAAGCTGTGTACAAAAATTAAAATTTGCTTAATTAAAAGCTTAAAAGTTGTTAATCAAAAGTGTAATTAAGTAGTGTTCAATATTCATTAGTGTTCCAATTCAAAGCCGTGTTATATTCCAATACAGCTCACACAGCAAACGGAATTCGAACACGTGGATGACACTGACAGCATTACGTATCAGTAGAATTTGAAGCGCGGACGGAATACGCCTCACCACGTGCCGAATATTGCCACACACAGTGACGGAATATAGGGATTTGGTAGGTTTGCATTCTAAAGGCTTTTAAATAAATATGGCAACATTTTGTGACGTTTCATTGTTGCTGGCGCGTAGTATCGGTGTTTTGAGAGTCACATAAAGCAAACAGAACTTGAGTAACGCATACGGTTATTTTTTTATAGTTTTTCATTTCTCGATGCTTCCTTAATGTGACGGAATATACCGCGTTTACCCTATTATTAAATGAAACATAAAAATTGTAATTTGGTCTAGTGTCTAGTACATATATTACTATGCATGTGGTTTTTATCGATGAGCGGCAAATAAAGTCACTTAGGTGCAGTACTAGTAACTAGGCCCAGGATTGGAATTTTTCTACTTGTTTCTGAAATCTTGTGGCTCCAATGTAACAAAATTTTAATACATTTGGAATCTTGCAGCCCAATTGTGCAGACATGCGTCATGCACTTTAGTTAACAATTAGATAGAAGGTAATTCATCTGGAAGAAACCTCACAATGCTGGAAATGGCAGGGAAAGCTCCTGTTGCGGTCCTAATGGTAGAAGTTTTTCTTGCTTGCCGCTTGGTAACTACTAACTAGTAGCCATTGCTGAATGG
>NW_025940450.1:0-487 GCF_000764305.2 Hyalella azteca
AAGATCCATGAACGAAAAATCCTCGAGCATTGAACTCGAATATAGTCGCATCTTCCGCTCAATTCGAACGCAAGGATCTGTTCATGAGCGTCATATCGTCGAGACGTCGCCGGTGATGCGGGCGTGTTATGAGCGTCATATCGTCGAGACTTCGCCGGTCATGCAGGCGTGTTATGAGCGTCATATCGTCGAGACTTCGCCGGTGATTCGGGAGTGTCATGAGCGTCATATCGTCGAGACTTCGCCGATGATTCGGGCGTGTCATGAGCGTCATATCGTCGAGACTTCGCCGGTGATGCGGGCGTGTCATGAGCGTCATATCGTCGAGACTTCGCCGATGATTCGGGCGTGTCATGAGCGTCATATCGTCGAGACTTCGCCGGTGATGCGGGCGTGTTATGAGCGTCATATCGTCGAGACTTCGCCGGTGATGCGGGCGTGTTATGAGCGTCATATCGTCGAGACTTCGCCGGTGATGCGGGCGTGT
>NW_025940451.1:0-378 GCF_000764305.2 Hyalella azteca
TAAGGCCAAAATATATTAGGTTTACCGTTCACACGTTGTGAAATATTTCAAAACCTTTTCATGTACAAATGTGAAAGAGGTCTCAGTTGGGTTGTGTCTACACCGTAAACATCATGGTTCAACCATGGTCAACATGTCAACAATAATCCCGCTATCCCGGACCCGATGGCGGGATTCAAAGTTTCAACTTTCAAGCGACAACGGTTTTTCGAGGGCCGAGGGGTGCATTCAGCCGTTGACAATTAAGACGTGCTCAAAATCACTTTGTTTTCTGAAATAAGTGCGTGTGTCAACTCTTGGCTGCACCAGTCTAGTGTGCAGAGAGCAGAAATGCAGAATCGAGTACCAATCGGCCGGTCTCATCGAGTCGACATGGAT
>NW_025940452.1:0-20133 GCF_000764305.2 Hyalella azteca
CATAACCGTGTCCTTGAGAAGTGACCATGACTCAGCCACATTGAAATTGAACTCATTTACATGTTTGAAATTAGTTAAAACTTATGCCATAAGAAGCGTAATTTCGAAATGATTATTTTTCTTAAAAGGGTTAAACTCAAATGGAAAAACTTTGAAATCAGCGCCGTTTTCTTCATATTTGCGTTTAAACTTTGAGCCGCGGCAGGCGGCAACTCGCGAACAACCGTCAAAATCTTGCCGTGTACACCCAGAGAAAGTCGTGAGATTTTGTCCAAGTATTGATGTGCTTTTTGCCTTTGTGTGGGCCATCCATGTTTGGCTGGGCAGAGATCCTAGCCTGCCCATCATTGCTAAGTGTAAAAAGTGTGTCACTATTTAGACACTAGTGTCACTTTTTGCCTTTGTGTGGGCCATCCGTGTTTGGCTGGGCAAAGATCCTAGCCTTCCCATCATTGCTAAGTGTAAAAAGTGTGTCACTATTTAGACACTAGTGTCACTTTTTGCCTTTGTGTGGGCCATCCATGTTTGGCTAGGCAAAGATCCTAGCCTGCCCACTGCCCATCATTGCTAAGTGTAAAAAGTGTGTCACTATTAAGACACTAGTGTCACTTTTTGCACGGACTGATTTAGACGAAGCCAGCGACGAAATCTTGGTCATTACACTCATAAAAATGAGTGAGAGTTTAGCGATACACTTTTTACGCTAGTGTGTGTCTTCTTTACCCCATTTGGCACGGCTAAAAGGTGCGTATCAGTGTTACGAGCAGAAAGTGTGTTAATATTGCGACAACATGACCCGGCAATTTTTCAGAATTATTTGGAATGAACACAGTTATCACTTACAGCAGTGGTTCCCAAACTTTTTCAGGCTGGCGCCCACTTTGGCTCCCCAGTGAATCTCTAGCGCCCCCCCCCCGACAGACACATATAAAAACAAACGCCTCTTTCTTGATATTTTGTGTGCTACAATTTTAAAAGAGAAAGAATAAACACAAATGTGTATTTCACAAATAAAACCCCATTTAGTAAACCAATATATATTTTTATAGTTTTAACTGTTTCAGCACTATGTAGAAATTCAAGGCGGCTCTGACAAATTTACGGCCGGACTCCTGGCGAGTCTCGCAGCCGGTCTCAGGGCCAATCTCCAAATTCAGTGACCAAGGAATACTATATCCGAAACTAATGAATGCAGCTCGATAAAACTTGGGACACGCATTCGTTAGGACCTAACGGTGATTTTTAGCTCGTGAAAAATTTTTAAATTTCACCTTTATTCGGGAATTATATGGCGATACGGGCCGAAATTCGCAGTGATCAAGAATTTCTTCCGAACTACTCAACAGATTCGAACGAAATTTTGAATATAAATTCCGAACTACCAAACGGGGATTTTTAGCTCATGAAAATTTATTGGATTCGGAGTCATGTTCTGCACGTGTTGTGTACAAATCGTCAAACAAACGTACGAACTTCTGACTTCGACTTCGCGGACTGCCGCCCCCCTATTGCCCCTTTCTTCCTCACCCCCCCAGATCTTTAAACCGCCCCCAGGGGTGCGATAGCGCCCACTTTGGGAACCACTGACTTACAGGAACAGAACCAAACGACCGTCGTTTTCTGATCTCAATTTAGTCTGGAGACTTATTTATTTATTATTTTTTTATGTAAAGTCCTTGTATCTTTCAGTCTTAGTAAAATAGACCGAATTCATCGGATTCGGGCATATGGGATAAAAAATTTAATTGCTCTAAGTCATCTTCTATATTAGTCCGATATGCGTATGCATGAACATGCCATCTGGCATTTTTAAAAACTGAGCATGACTATTCAATCACGGCAATAAAAGTCGCGAGAAAATTAGACTGATACAAGAAATTGACAGTTTATTCGCGAGCTAATGACTTTTAATATGACATGTGATGTCTGCCACGCAATCGAGGGTGCTATGCCTCATGATTGAATTTATGGCCACGATCGGTGAGTACAAATCTATACCTACCAACTATTATCTTACATAAAATTTGAAAATTTAACCTTAAATGATTATTATTGAGGCATTATCACTGATAGGTGTAAAATGAAAAATTAATTGCACTCATGTATGAGTGCTAACAGAATGACCAAATTATTAGTAATCTAAGTCAAGAATTTATTGCTGAACCGTTAAGAAGGTAAATTTTCTCAGGCAACACTTGAATCAGGATTTATCTCAGAAAGAAAAAAAAAACAAATGTATGACCGAAGTTTTGTTCGCAGGGGAGTTCGCTGAAGTGTCGATTCGGTAATATCAACACAGTTTCAGGGGTTTTTTCAAATGAAAATATTCCGACTATATGCTGATGTAATTAGTTGGAGATTCTTTCATATGAAGTGAGTATTACACGGTAAAAATACTTGAATAGAACAAATATTAGACGGTAGTCAACATCTATCGGCAAGAAAAACGCATCAACAACTTTCAACTCTGTGTCAACGGGTGATAGGAAGAGTTGGCAACACTGAGAACGTACGCGTTGTCCCATTGAAGTAATTTGCAATACGTGACTACTTCTTCACATTCATCCTGTCAACTGTAACATAATTTGCAATGCCCCCCAAAACTAAATTATTCGTTGGGAAACTTCCTAATGAATGCTCTGAAATAGCTCTACGTAAGCTTTTTGAACGACATGGAGAAGTTACTGAATGTTCTGTTCTTGGGAATTTTGGATTTGTAAAAAAATTGTCACGAGCTAAACATCACTGTTGGGAGGTTAGGTTTCTATATTCAAAGTTTCGTTCAAATCTGCACAGTAGTTTAGAAGAAATGTCATGCTCACTGCAAATTTCGTCACGTATCGTCATATAACTCACGAATGAAGGCGAAATTTGAAAAATTTTCACGAGCTAAACATCACCGTTAGGTCCTGATGAATCCGTGTACCTAGTTCATCGAGCTACGTTCATTACTTTGGGAGATATTCCTTGATATTGGATTTTTAAAATTGGCCATTCAGGGTGAGCGGCCGCGAGTCCGGCCGTAAATTTATCCGAGACGTCGAACTATAGTCAGCCAAACCACTCGGCCGGCGAAAAACAGTCAGTTGAACTTCAGATCCCATCCGGTGCAGACCTGTCTATTTTGGTCTCATCATCCTTTTGTAGCTTTAGTTAGTCTTCACCGTAACCCGACCACCTTGTTCTCTGGGCGCATTTCACCTGATGCATACACCTTCGTCTTATCTCCTGAGTTATCCCTACACTCACGGAGACGCTCGCTACCACAACGACGAGCAACACGTGGATGACGTGGATGATCAACCAGTCTTGGCGGTTGGCTTTGGGAGGTGCTGAGATCTGCAGGGAGGCCCACGATCTTAGCGCTGATGGCCTCACGGCGAGATCACGGTACGCGTCCAGGAATGTTCGTTTTCTCATTCAGTATGGAACCAAGTTTTCGATCGCTGAGCAAGTTTCTCTAAAATAAAATGCTTCTACGTCATAAATCATTTAGTCAGTTGGAATTCTAATTTACAATCTAATTTAAAATCTATTTGGAATTGTGTAAATAAAACCTTTGTGAACTATTCACAGGCGTGAAGGGGCTCTAAAGGTTGAAGATGCCTGGAAGGAGTCTGAGTCAGAAGCCTCACTAGCTTCTGAGTTTTCGTTCAATAAAGTTGCATCGTTCCTTGACTCTGCTTCATTTTCCCCATAATTTAGTGCAGTTGTGACCAAGCAAACACTTCGTGAAATGCCTAATACACCGTTTCGCAGATGGCAAATTCTGAATCACTTTATAGTTTATACAATAGATTTTGATGTTCGTACCTATTCATGTGGCGTGTGCATCATGATTAGTAATGTTCTAATGCCAAACTGCACAAACTTCTTCATGTTTCATTACGATATATTAAACTCTATACATCTGAATATGCCGAACTCATGACCACATTAGTCATTCCTGTCAAGAATTATTCCTAATAGTAACAGCAGAAAAATTCCTTTTAGATATTTAGCGATCATAAATGGAAATTTTAACAATTTCAAGTCACAATGTGGACACTTAAGATCAAAACACCGTGTTTATTGACACTCGTTGTCAAGGGATTGTTTTAACTATTTTAACCCCGACAAGTGAGTGGCTTCGTTCGGTGATGGGCTGTGCCAGTGCTGACCTACCGTTGCCAAACTAATGATAAAAATACAGAGTAAAGCAACCTCCAATTTAGTAACGGCTAGAGAAAACTGTTGAATTTAAAGTTTTGTTTTCATCAAATTCCCTTAGTTGTCTCAGCAGAAAATGAAAATCGCACCAAATATTTCATAATTTGGAATCTTTATGCCGCCTCAAGCGACTGCCACCTTCGAGGGACATTGAACATCTTAGCGCCTCTTCCTTGTTGGCAGCAGGTGCCTTGGATAAGGTACTCTACATAGCTTGGTCCTGTTGTCTCATAAGTTCAAATGTTCTGCACTTGATTCCTGTGTCAAGCTTCCTACATTCACATGCATCCTCACACCTGGGTCACTGAAGCAGTTTCTGATGGCCTCTGGAGAGCAGATGCTGTTCAAACATGCATTGTTGCCACACATATCATCACACTTGGGGCACAGATGGGTCTTCTTCTGTTGAATGTTTGCAAAGAAAATGTCTTTTCAAGTTTCCATTTGTGCTGCAAGCATAATCACACATGGTGCACTGATAAGGTTTTTCTGTTGAATGTTTGTGAAGAAAATGTCTTTTCAAGTGACTTTTTAAGATGCAAGTATAATCACACATGGTGCACTGAAAAGGTTTTTCTGTTGAATGTTTGAAAAGAAAATGACTTTTCATTTCCCCTTTTGTGACGCAAGCATAATCACACTCCGAGCACTGAATGGGTTTTTCTTTTGAATGTTTGTGAAGAAAATGTCGTTACAAGTCCCCTTTTGTGATGCAAGCATACAAAACCATCTGTCATCCAATAATTGATTATACCTGTCAGAATTGAACGCCCATTCCTACAACTTCACACCACTACAAATGGTTCAAAATGCCACACTTTGTGCACAATAACTTGTCGCCACAACTAAACAACCAATTAATATCTTCACTCTGAATGTCAAATGTTTACCATACAAGACCACACTGACCTCCTCAGGCCAGTGTTGGAATGAAGAAAATCTTTTCAAAAATTGTTATGTGGTGTAAGCTGGGGAAAAATTAACTTGTATAAATTTACCTGATTTGACAAGAGAGCAGGAATGTTCTGTGGGGAGTTTGGTAGGGCGTTGTGAGCCTCAACTTGAGCTTCCATCTTGCACGGCACACAAGAGGAGAGTGCAGGTGCAGGGCTGAGATGTGCAGTTGAACAAGTCTGGGGGATGTGAAGGACAATGTTGATGTGGCTGGCAGTGATGTGTGCATTTTATGAGGGAGGATATAATGTAAAACTCTTCAGAGAATTCTCTGCTAGCTCCTAATTTAAAAACAGAACATGAAAGTGCTGGCATCACAAATTACTGGCTCTAAAACATCTGCTCATATCAATGCTCCATAAAGCTTATTTATCACCTGACAGTTTTCAAATTCAAATGAATATATTCAAATGAATATATGTGGAACTTTCAGAAACTAGGGCACACTTTTAGCAAGTTTTTCTTTTTGATCAAATTGGCCCTCATGAACGTTGTAGGCACTTCCTCATTTGCACTGTATTGACATAGCACCACTTGAATTAAAACAATTACAAATTAATGGATACTAAATATCTTTTCACATCAATGCTTCACTATGGAATTATTTCATTTACCAGTTTCAAAATTTAGATGGATATATAAACATAACTGGTAATTGCAGAAACTAATGCACACTTTCACTAACTTTTTGGTTAGGTCAAAATTGGCATTCATGAAACTTTTATGGACTTGTAATGTATTTCTTTGTAATGTATTGACGTTGCATAACTCGAGTTAAAAACTTAAATCAATTGACATGAATGTTCTCCAATATTATTCATTGCAATTCTTTGCTCAATTATTTTCCATTAATTGACAAGCAATGAAGAAGAATCTGAACAAGAAAATTGTGACAGTTATGCATGGCTTAGGCTACCAGTGGCCACAAAATTTTATTTTCATTTGGTTACAGACACCTATGGGGAAAATTGTCAAGTTTTGATTTTGGGGAGCAAACCTAATGCCTGTAATTATATATAACAATTATATTAATGAATAAAGATGAGGGTGCTTCACCACTTATCTTTGTTGCTCAATATTTCAGATGTAATAATGGGCCAAGATTTGTCTCCCAATGCCTAAATTGAAGATTTGATTATGAAAATAGCATTTTGTCAATATTTTCCATCAAAATCTATGTAGGCAACTTTCAAATACTTAGCTAAAGATTTATTTGCATCATAACTCCACCTACCTCATTTCCATATAAGAATGGTTCCTCTTTGATGGATATTTCTTCAGTTTCATCCTCAGGTTCCTCTTTGATGGATATTTCTTCAGTTTCATCCTCAGGTTCCTCTTTGATGGATATTTCTTCAGTTTCATCATCAGGCACTTCCCTGACAGATATTTTGGGGAAAGGCGGATCATCAACTTTTTCTAAGGCTGGAAAATATGTACCAGTACATTAATTTTCTGGTACCACTGGGCTATGGAGCAAGATATCTCACACCAAATATAATGTTCACCCCCCCAATTATTGAGTCATGTGAGCTTTAGACAAGAAATTTATATCTCAAGGATGAAAAAAATTCAAGACGTGGCACATTCCCACCCAACCTCTTCAAATCCTTTATTTCAGCTCCTAATAAAAAATACAGAGTAAAAGGTATCCCCTTCAAGTCAAACAACGTGAACTGAAAGATTTTGATCTTTGGATTACGTCGTCTGTTAGAAAACGTCCGAGAAATTCACCGTATGCTGAAATAAAATAAATTGACATAACTCCAGTTCCTCCCTTGCACAAAAGCAGTTGATAAGTACAGCACATGGCATTATCCTTACCTTCAGACTTTACTTTGCTGTCACCAGGAGACGCTTGAGTGAGGCACTGCTCAGGGCATCTGCCACTCCTGACTGCAGCATCGGAGAGTTGGTGCAGCACAACACTGCATTCTTTGGTAATGGGCGCCATCACCAAATGTGATGCTAGTTATAAATCACTGAGGTTGAAGTTTTCAATCTATATTATTGGCAGCAATAGTAGTAACACTGGAGGAATACAGGAAATCATGAAGTGTAATCAAGGCTCATAAGTAGGCTTTAATTGTAACATATGCAGCCAAACTCATTTGCCCCAAGTTACTTAAGCACCCAATTGATTGCTTTATGCATGCATAAGCAATATTTGATGCTGACAAATTGGCTACATTTGAATGTGGCATATATAATACAAACAGAAATAGTCTTGTAATAGAATTTAAATTCCACAGCATATATGTACATAAAGACATATTTTTGGTCCATTTTTTGGTCAATATTTTTTGTTAGCACTGATAAATAGAAAATTAAGGTACCAATGGAAATTTTTAATTCATTAACAATGTTAAAACTGCTTAAAGAAATAAATTCTGCCAACTAAGACACAAAAATGTGTACATTGCTATATTGAAGTGCTACATCAAAGGTGCTACATCAAAGGTGTTAAAATATATGAGCTCTATTTTATCTTCATCATCACATTAGTTATTAGAACCTAATCAACTAATCATCAAGCAACACTTATTGGTATTTTTAGAATAAATGTATTCACTTGATTGACCATAATACAATAATGTACTCAATAGTGATAAAATCATACTTATTTATACATTGTATACATCTATGAACATGCCAAGTCTGTGTCATAACTGAGTCAAGACTGTTGTTCATTCAATGTAGTATAGAAAAAATGGAGAATATATCAAGTTGTAGTGATTTGTAGTGGTTGGATTTCTTTAGAATTGTAACAATTAATTATCTAACAAGAAATTTTGTTTCAAATTACAAATTTGCTTTTCAGCTCAGCTGAAATTAAATGTGGTGGCCTCTTCTATTCTCCTTGGTGGCATAAAACAGATGGGGAGTATTGAGGTAACATGACATGGTGTGGAACATTATTGTGCAATTTAAATACAAATATACTCCATAATACAAGGCAATCAAACAAATTATCAACTGTATCTTGCCGCCAAAAATATATGGCGTTATCTCCATGATTTAAAAGAACAAGGAAATGCCAATCAAACGTCAACACCTTTTGTCAACTTCAAAGAAAGTAGAAAATTATTCAAAAGCCAACCATGAACTGGACAAAAATGCCTGTAAATCTTGACACTTCTGCCTGTTGCAATGGTCTTTACATAATTTCTTCCATGAGAAATAAGAAAAACGATATATTTTTACATGTAAAATCAAAATTTGCCTGTGAAACAATTGTAGGTATGTGCACAAACCATGAGCGAATCACAATAGAGCTACCAAAATGACATACAGGCAGTTTTCTCTTCAGTGTGTGAGAGGCATTTACCGTCAAATGGAGTAATATTGGATGGTTTTGAGCGTTTTTTGTTATAACCACTAACCATGAAAAAAATTTATTAACAAGTTTGGCCTCACAAGCTTCATATCAGCAGCCATATAGCATTTCTTCTGTATCTGTAAGCTTACATGATGGCTTGTAATTTTGCACCATTTTAATTAAGTCAAGTTAATTCCCTGTAACAAAAAAAAAAGATTGTTAAAACATACCTGAAACAGAAAGGAATATTTAAGTGACAACCATCATATTTTTTGGAGAAATAAATCATAGTTTAGGTTAATTACATTTCATTCTACATTGCCTGGTGCACAATTCTATTTATGACATTCTATGCATAATTTTGTGATGACCAATGATGCATTAATTTTTCATCCAGTGAATTTTTTTCACCTAGCAGGGTAAATGTAATCAATTGTTCTGCACATCAATTGATTATATCAATTACAATAAATTTTGTTGTCAATTGATTAACAACATCTTCGTTGTTAATACTTTTTTATTAACAGGAGCTTTTGCTAACCAAGGTTCTACTGTAAATGAGTTGTTAGGGGTATCCCTTATTACCCTGTCATGAAGAAATGGCCACTACTTTGATTTAGATTGAGGTACAAAAATTCTGTCAATAAAGTTTCAAAGCCAACACCTGTTTGCAAATTTTTTTAAGTAAAATTTTTTAACATAGAAAATATTTTTTTACAACAAACCTTAGCAGAAAAACTTTTTGAAAATATCACTTTTCAATATTTTATTGATGGATTTTGTAGAGCTAGTAAATGTATGACTTCTCAACTTTCTTTATGCTACATAGATAGGAAAAATGCTGAAGTTTACCTACTATTTTTTGTTTTGCAATATTTCAATTATTTTCACTGCTATATTTTTCGCCATGGCAGAGGACTGTCCTGATTTACCCCGCCCATCCCTCATTATCCTACAGCTCAATTCTATTGCAAGTACAAAAATTAGTACCTCTGTCAGTATAGTAGCAAACCAGTTGACCAGAGATATTTTAGAATCGGTTCATATTTCACTTTTAATTCCCTCATTTACTAAAGATTTAAATCTATATCTTATGTAATTTTATTCATACCCGGGATGGTGCGGTGTGTAGGCCAGAGGTTTCAATCCAATGCAACATATACCGATGTACACCCAGGGTGCAGAAAGTGATGAGTATTGCAAGATCTTTGGCGATGCATCTGCAGCAAAATTTATGCATTCAGAAGATCTGCCAACACATTGGGACTGAAATTATTGCATTTTAGATACTTGCCAGTCTTTGGCCAACTATTTAGAAAATAGTGTAGAATCTGAAAGACTGCAAGAACACACAGTAAGATTTCCGGTAGTTGTTGTTGTTGTTCGCCTTCCCCGTTCCGAGAACAAATGCGGGACGGGGCCTACACCCATTCCTGCAGCCAGCCCAACCTCTCTCCCCAGCGCGCCAACAGTCCTGGCGCCTCAATGCGAGAGCTCCACAAAACCAGGGGCAAGAAGGGCGTGACCAGCTCCGAGCAGCCAAACAGGTGGTTGGTGTTGTGTTCATGTCTGTGACAGAGTGGACAAAGAGGGGACGGGTGTGTGACTGGATCTATCTTGTGTAGGTAGGGTATTGGTGTAGTAGGGGGGACTTGTTTGTACGGAGTTGTGCTAGTGCTCGGCGTGTGTGTCTGGGTAATTGGGTTTCTGAAGAGTCTGTGGCCGGAGCTGCTGCCAAAAGTACAGCATTATTTGGTAGGTTGTCTATGTAGTTAGTTGTGATTGTAATGTGTATTTGTTTCTTGTGTCTGTTTAGTGTTTCTGTTGTGGCTTGATCTGGTTCTATGAGTATGTTAGTGGTGTAATTTCTATTTGTGAAAACTGTTTGTTTCATGAGTCTGGGTGGGTTGTAAGGCTGAGTATGAGTGTGAAGTGGGTGGGTCGGTGCTTGAGCTTTTAGTCCGAGTTGGGATGCATGGAGTCTGAGGTGCTGGTCTATTGGCAGCGTTTTTGTTTCTGTGTGTAGGTGACTTTGGTTGGTATCAGCTGTACAACCTGTTGCAATGCAGAGTGCTGTGTTTTGAATTGTTTGTAGTTTGTTTGTGTGAGTTTGTGCTAGGTTGGGGGACCAGATGGTGCTGCCATATTCTATTATAGGTTGTGTTATAGTTTTGTAGGTGGTGAGTAGGACTTCTTTTTCTTTTCCCCAGTTTGTTGATATGAGAGATTTTAGAATTTTTATTGTTTTAGTTGCTTTGTCATGTGTGTTATGGATGTGGGTATTGAAGTTTAGTTTTGGGTCGAATGTAATTCCTAGTATTTTTGGGTGTGTGATGGTGGGAATTGTGGTATTGTCTGTGGTGAGGTTTAGTATTTTCCTGTATTCAGCAGGGTCAGGTGTGAAAAGTGTGGCTGTGTTTTGGATGCGTTTAGTTGGAGGTTGTTTCTGATAGTCTAGTCATGTATCTGTTGTAGGAATGGTTGTATACGTTGTTCTGCAATTTTTTAGTTGTGATGTGATGAGAAAATGGTGATGTCGTCTGCATAGGTAATCATGTGCACATCTGTGGGCGGAGTGGGGAGGTCTGAGGTGTATATGTTGAAAAGAGTGGGTGAAAGGACACCCCCTTGTGGGATGCCTGTCTTGAAATTCTGCTGTTTGGAAGTGGTGTTATTGAAAAGTGTGTAGCCCTTTCTTCCTTCTATGTAATTGGATATGTATTTCATTAATGTTGGTGGAATTTGAATATCTGAGAGTTTGTCTATTAACTTGTGTAGGTTTACTGTGTCGAAAGCTTTGGACATGTCTAGTGCTATTGTAATGGTTCGTGAAGGTGGTTGTTTCTGATTGAATCTGCGGGTTATATGTTGGGTAAGTGAGTGTAGGGCTGTGACTGTGGAGTGATTTCCCTTGAAACCATGTTGGCGAGCTATTTGTGGAATGAGAGGCTGAATGATGTTGAGTATGATTTTTTCTAATGTTTTAGAGATTGGATGGAGGAGTGATATTGGGGTGTAGGAAGAGCCTAGGGATGTGTCTTTGTTGGGTTAGGGTATGGGTATGATCTTGGCTAGTTTCCATGGGTTTTGGGATGATGTTTTTATTTATTGCAATGTTGTATATTTTGGTAAGGTAAGATATTGCATTGGGTCCAAGGTGTTTTAGGTGTTGAATGTTAATGTTATCAGGGCCCATGGATTTGTTGGTCTTACTATTTTTAATTGCAAAAATGGTCATATCTGTTGTGATGGTCATCTGATCTTTTCATAGGTTTTTGATTTTTCTGTCTATTTTTCTGTAGTGAGGGCAGGTTTGGGGTTTTGTTATGTTTATGAATTGGTTGTTGAAAGATTGTGCTTTGTCTTTAGAAGTGTGTGCTATTTTATTTGGGAAATTAATGGATTTGTTTGGTTGAGTGGGAACGGTTTTGCTTGATAGTTGATGTATTGTTTTCCAGAGTATATGGCTATTGTGTTTGTTGTCCCAGTGTTGCTCAAGGTGTTCTCTCCAAATGTTTGTCTTATGGTCTTGTATGGCTCTGTCAATTTCTCTGTTTAACAGTGTAGTTGCGGGTCTGTGTGATTTGCGGTTCTGATTTGATATCTTTGAGTTATGAGAGCTCTAATGTTGTCTGGGAGAGGTGGTTGATTTGTTTTTATTTTGCCTTTGGGAATGTTGTGTTTGCCCGCTTGAATTATGATGTTTGTGAGGGTTTTGAGGGTATGATGTTTGCGAGGGTTTGATTGTGAGGGTGAATGTTGGTTGGGTCTGCTATATTTTCTAGTGCTGATTCTAATTCAGTTGAAAAGGAGGTCCAGTCGGCTTTGTGGTAGTTAGTGTATGTTTTTGTTTGGTGTTGTAGTCGGAAGTTTGTTTTTGTTCTGTAGTCTAGTAGTATAGGTAGGTGGTCAGATGAAAGTTCTGTTAGGGTAGTCCAGGCAATGTTGTTTGCTATAGTGTCAGAGGCTGGTAAAATGTCAGGAGAGGTAGGTTGTTGATTGTTTGTGGTGGGTAGACGAGCTAATGGATGTGGAGCTAATGACTGTAGTTGTTGAGTGGGTCATTGGGGAGGTTGTGCTGAGTTGTTTTGCTGAGGTAAGTTTTGTTGAATACATGGGTTTATGGTAATTGGAGGTGCTGTGTGAAGACTGCAGGTCCAGTTGTTGTTGTAGTCTGCTGTTTTAATTGTGGTGCGTTTTTTATGAACCCAGTGTAGTGATTGGGAATTACAACGGAAGGACGACTGTCTCTTAGTGATTCGGCCGCCACAGATCTGACACACCCACACCGGTCCCGGGTTAGCTTCAACATCCCCTGATCTCAGCAGCAACACCGCCAGCAACACACGGGGGTCCGTGCGCCAGCCCAGTGAAAAAACAGGCTTTGGGCCTCTCTTTCAGGAGGCGGGGATTTGGCAATTGCCGATTTGGTCCCACGAAGGGACGCACTCCAACCGCGAGCAGGCCGGCAACATTTGGAACAAGATTTCCAGTACGTTGGATGGATCAGGATGCAGAAGCTTGTCTGGAAATCAGTTGCAATGAGTGTAAATGTTGCAGTGCCTGGAGAGTAAGGGATATACTATCAAAGTTGTTAGCAGCATATTCTTATTAAAGATTACCTGGAAACACATCTTGAAAATGGCTGGCAATGTTATGGGCTAAAAATCCATATCTTGGCAATGCAGATTGCAAACTCTGCAGTGTGCATCCTGAATGTACGCCAATATGGCAATAATGAAAATAGGGTAACTCAGCAAATGTATACAAATTTAGTATGCCTGTAGAGGGAAGTTCATAATTTCATTTCTTCAAGCTGTGATTTAATTTCTTCAAGCCATGCATTTCATACCTTGGCCATTAAAAGTCATTTACGAGCATGCAGCCGCAAACTTTTTACCAAGTCTCATGCATGTGTTACTCCTAATCTTCAATTTTACATTAAAAACAGTCAACACTGACATTTGTCTTCACTTAATTGGCGACTGATCACGACATGACCGCAACTACGGCATGACTCTGATGTGACCGCAACTACGCGATCTTCAAGGAAACACGTTAGATTGACTTGTTGTTCAGGATATTTTGGCAGGATTGTCGAAGTACGGTTTTGAGAGATGGTTTTGAGCATTTTTCATTAATAACTTATCATGATACATTTCATAAACAAGTTTGGGCTTATTTTATAGCTTTTTGCAAGGGCTATTGCATGGCGTCTTCAAAAAAATTCCATATGCTATTTGAAAGGTGCCAGGGGCAGAATAAAGGCATCCCAAATTACCCCTGCAAATAGGGTAATCCAGGACACTTGAAATAAAACTTAAGGGGAGCATGTCAGTCAAAATTTTGGATTTTGGCTTTTCTGGTTTTTAGTACCGTCACACGAGGTAAAATTGGACGGGCGGGGTAAATCGGGATGGGCGTCTCAAATTTTGTAGAAATGTTGTAGCAACTAAACTAATCAAAATATTGCAAAACTAAAAATAGTGGCTTAAACTTCAACATTTTTATTATCTATTATGTATAAAGCTAGTTAAGAAATCAGACATTTACTATCTCTGAAAAATTGCTGAGAAAAAGTATGAAAAGTGTGATTTTCAAAAAGTACCTCTGCTAAGGTCTGGAGCAAAAAAATATTTGCCGTATTGAAAAATTTTACTTGCATAAAAGTTGCACCCAGGTGTCAGCTTGAAAACATAATTGACGGAATTGTCCTATCTCATTCCAAAAAAAATGGGAGCCCTTTCTGCATGGCAGGGCTACTCTGGACACCCCCCCCCCTGGGGTAATTAGGGACACCCTTAAAAATGAATTTACAGTAGAACCTCAGTTGGCAAAGGTTCCAGTTAACAAAAAATTGATTAACAACAAAGAATTTCGATTAAATTTACCTCGCTCAGCGAAAAAAAATTCATTATCAAAAAATTAGTGCATTATCAGTCGTCAAAAAATTTTACATAGAATGCTATATATAGAATTGTGCACCGGGCATCATAGAATGAAAAGTAATTGACCTAAACTATGATTTATTTCTCCAAAACATATGATGGTTGTCACTAAAACATTAGTTTCTGCTTCAGGTATGTTTTTCATGATCTTTCAGTTATAGTGAAATCACTTGACTCAATTAAAATTGTGCGAAATTACAAACCATCCTGTAAGCTTACAGATACAGAAGAAATGCTACATGGCTGCTGATATGAAGCTTGCAGTGGACTTGCAGTTGTCAATGCAATGCTTACTGTTTCCAGCTTGCAGTTGTCAATGCTCAATGGCATGTCCATGGAAACAGTAATATCACATTAATAATACAGTAATTATTGAATATGAAAATATAATATCAATAACGGGAAAACCAGTAAATATCACAGAAAATGTCATTTATTTTACATCTACATCATCTACAATGAAAGAGGAGGACTTCAAAGTACTGTTAGTAATAGATGAGTACACTCTGCATGCTTCAAACGTTTTAAAATGAACTTTTATTGTGTCCCGGATTACCCCGTTCCCAGGGGTAAATCGGGACTGTTTTATTTTGCGTCTGGCTTAACACGGCTTAACACGGCTTAACGCGCCTTATCACGGCTTAATGCGGCTTAACACAGCTTAACACGGCATAACACGGCTTAACATGGCTTAACACGGCTAACGCGGCTCAACGCGGCTAAATGCAGCTCAACGCGGCTAAATGCGGCTCAATGCGGCTCAACGCGGCTCAACTCGGCTCAACACGGCTTAACACAGCTTAACACAGCTTAACACGGCTTAAGAAGACGTAACACGGCTTAAGACGGCATAACACGGCTTAACATGGCTTAACATGGCTTAACACGGCTAAACACGGCTTAACACGGCTTAAGACGGCTTAACACGGCTTAACACGGCTTAACACGGCTTAACACGGCTTAAAACGTCTTAACACGGCTTAAAACGGCTTAACACGGCTTAACACGGCTTAACACGGCTTAACACGGCTTAACACGGCTTAACACGGCTTAACACGGCTTAACACGGCTTAATACGGCTTAACACGGTTTAACACGGCTTAATACGGCAACAAAAACCTCACAGGTTAGGTCCAGTTAGGAACAGGTTCCATTAAAAATTTCTGATGCCGACCACTAAAAACGGATTTCAGATTCTTAATCTACACCCCAAAAAACATATAATAAAAAAACACCCTTTTTTGGATGCACTTAATCTAAAGTAATCCTTTTTTTAATATGGTGAATATTTTTTTGCTACAGATCTTAGCAGAGGTACGTTTCCAAAATCTCACTTTTCACACTTTTTTCAGGCATTTTTTGGAGGTAGTAAATTCATGATTTCTTAACTTACTTTATGCTACATAGATAGTAAAAATGTTGAAATTTATGCAACTATTTTTAGTTTTGCAATATTTTGATTAGTTTAGCTGCTACAACATTTTTACTAAATGTGGAACGCCTGTCCCAATTTACCCTGCCCGTCCATTATTACCCTGTTTGACGGTATTGCAGATTGTGGAGGTTGAAAATTTTATGAAATGACATGTTTGCAGAGTGCAAACCCTAATTTTTTCATTCAAACATAAAATAGATGACATCAGAGCTGCAAGCAGGATGGAATTCTAATTTCAAAGGTTCATATATTATTTCAATCCACGAAGACCACTTTTCCTATGCAACATCGTTATTCAAGGCAAAAAGTGAACTTCTTAAAAATGAACTCTTGCTCAGCTTCTATAAAGTACCTAATCACTTGGAAGTTGTAAGCCTGCACCTTTCACTCAACAATGATAATTAGACTTATAAAAAGTATTAGTTAGTTGAAAATTTGTCTCTTAAGTTGACCGCAATGAACTAAACTTCATTAAGTAATTATAACTACGCTGCAAAGCAGAGTTTTCCATCATGCACACTAAACACGCAATTCAGAGTTCAGACGAGCAGAACTACATACCACTTTGGCTAATGTGCAACAGAATTAGATACCTAGCTTCTTTCCCGCATCCGGTGCATAATCTAGCAAGATGATCAATGCGGATGGTAACAGATTCCATCTAATCATTTGTATACCATCAAACGGGGTATAAATGGATGATTTTGAGCGTTTTTTTTAATAACTTCTTACCATGAAACATTTCAGTAACAAGTTTAGGCTCATTTTATAGCTCTCTGCGAGGGCTATCCAATGGCATCTCCAAAAAAATTCCATGTGCTATTTGTAAGGTGCCAGATGCAAAATTAAACCATCCCGATTTACCCCTAGGAATGGGGTAATCCAGGACACTTGCAGTAAAAGTTAATTTTAAAACGTTTGCAGCATGCAGAGTGTACTCATCCATTACTAACAGTACTCTGAAGTCCTCCTCTTTCATTGTAGATGATTAGATGTAAAATAAATAACATTTTCTGTGACTTTTACTTGTTTTTCCTTTATTGATTATTGATATTATCTTACCATATTCATTAATTACCATATTATTGTGATATTATTTATCCATGGACATGCCATTGAGCATTGACCACAACCTTGTCCACTGCAAGCTTCATATCACCAGCCATGTAGCATTTCTTCTGTATCTGTAAGCTTACAGGATGGTTTGTAATTTTGCACAATCAAGTGATTTCACTATAACAAAAAAGATCATGAAAAACATACCTGAAACAGAAAATAATGTTTTAGTGACAACCATCATATGTTTTGGAGAAATAAATCATAGTTTAGGTAAATTACTTTTCATTCTATGATGCCTGGTGCAAAATTCTATATATAGCATTCTATATACAATTTTGTGATGACCAATGATGCACTAATTTTTCGAAAAGTGACTTTTTTTCCGCTGAGCGAGGTAAATTTAATCAAAATTCTTTGTTGTTAATCAATTTTTTTGTTAACTGGAACCTTTGCTAACTGAGGTTCTACTGTATATGCATTTTTAAGGGTGTCCCTAATTATCGCGGGGGGGTGTCTCAAGTAGCCCCGCCGTGCGGAAATGGCTGCCATTTTTTTGGAATGAGATAGGCAAATTCTTTCAATTACATTTTCAAGCCGACACCTGGGTGCAACTTTAATGTAAGTAAAACTTTTTAATACAGCAAATTTTTTTTTGCTCCAGACCTTAGCAGAGGTAGGTACTTTTCCAAAATTGCAACTTTCACACTTTTTTCAGCGATTTTTTAGAGATAGTAAATGTTTGATTTCTTGACTAGCTTTATACATAATAGATAGTAAAAATGTTGATGTTCATGCCACTATTTTTAGTTTTGCAATATTTTGATTACTTTAGCTGCTACGACATTTCTACAAAATGTGGGATGCGTGTCGCGATTTACCACGCTCGTCCGGATTTACCCCACCCGTCTCTTTTTACCCTTTTTGACGGTACTTAGTGCAAGAGAATGAATAATTATGTTGTTTCTGATCAAACGAACGAAAACTTTTTCTGTTTCTGATCAAACGAACGAAAACTTCCAATCAAACGAACGAAAACTTCCAATCAAACGAACGAAAATTTCTGATCAAATGAACAAAAACGTCTGATCAAACAAACAAAAACAACCTTTTTGAAGATAATTCTGAAATCGTAACGTCTATTGAATTCTAATATACGGATCGTTAAATTTTAGCAATGTATTTCCAAAAATCAAGTATTGCATTTCTTTTAATTGAAAAACATTGTTTTACATCAAAAACAACGAATTTTTTCTTACAGCTCCTCATGAATGACGAATGAATGCTCCTCATATTGACGAATGATGATCTCACTCTGTCACTCATATAGCTAAAAATTTTAAATTGAACTATATTGTCATTTCAGACTCCATTGATTACAGAACTTTAGTTTTCGCAAGTGTATTCAAGAAAAGATTCTGAAATAGTAGGAACATTTCCATTATCATTCTGAAATAGAAGCGTCATTTCTGTTCTTATATATAAACAGGATTAATAAAATACCTATCAAATCCATCCAATGTCATTCAATTTGTGATGTATGAACAACAGTTTTACTTTCATTCCTATGAGTTTTACTTTCATTTTTGCCAGTTGAAGCTGTAGAATTAAATTAAATTAAAAAATTAATTAAAATTAAATTTTACTAAATCAAATTTAATTATTTAATACACTAGATGGTTCATACTGTAGAATTAAATTCTATTAGAAAAATGTTGTATTAAAAATCTGATCATATTTTTTAAATTAAAAATTAAATTTTATTAAATTAAATTGTATTATTAATGCACTATATGGTACATGCTCTAGTTTTTATATAATGAAATAGTTTCCCATTTTAACCCATTAATGACGAGAATTATTTACTGAATTTTTTTCTGGTTCCTTGTGAGAATATCATCATTTGTGATGGCAATAAACAAAAAATATGTTCATATATTTATTTTTCGTTGTATGTGGAAAATTATAGCTTGGTTCCATATGGAACCGCTCGGCATTAACATAACGTTTCTTCAAACAACACTTTTTCCGATAGTAAATCAAGCAAGGTTATTCATAATGGATAATACGTATTCATAATGGACAATACTGATGATAAACCAATCATGGCAGAATACAATTTAATTTTTAGCATAGAATGCTTCCATTCATCAAAATGAACAGGAAGGTTGACCATTTTACGAATGTTTGTGGGTGCGTTGTCAACATTGTTTACGAAGCACTGCATATGCAGTGCTTCTGATGTCTCTTTGTTAGCCGATGTTGTTGATTGTTGTATTGCACTTCATCAATGATTCAAGTAGAAGGGTGCACTATAGACCCTGATTATTTTATTTAGGGTCTCCTGCATTATTGCATTTCCTAACTGATCTTTTTGGACATTTATTTCAATAGCCATTCTATTTTTTTCAAATGTTTTTTGAGAAGCCAAATGAAACCAGAATAGATATCACATATAATATGTTGGCTTGGGACCAATTGTATCATGTTTATGGGACCAATCCATGTTCCAGCCCATGAATAAGTTTCTTTTTCTATTAGATCCATGCACCGATTGGCGTCAATTGCAGAAAAATATCATCTGATTTATCTGCTGCCCAAAGTTTATAACTAAATCTCACGGGCTAGCCACGTATATGTCATAGTATAATGTGGCCATGTCGACCACAGTTAACTTTCTTCTCTGTCAATAGTCATTGTTTTCACATTTGGTGATTACTGTTGCTACAATGACTATTCTCAATAGGCGAGCAGAATTGCTAGTGGCTGCGTCATCTGAGTTATCTGAATCTCAGTATGTTTCGTCTGTTGCTGCTTCTGTGAAAGGTTCAGTAGCAAATATTTGATCTTCGTGTTATTCTTCTCTCGAAATCTCAATTATTTCATGTGATGATCTGCCAAAAATACAATTAGAAAAAAGAGACTCGGGATGAACAATCGTATAGTGTTCACCGTACCTACTTCCAAATATTTCAACTTTCGGGATATATATTCCTAACGGCTCTAAAGATAAAAAGATAATAGTTAACTAATAAATAACAGAAAAACTGTAGATCTAAGATCTAAATAAATAATTTCTAAGTACAAACAAGTTTTTGCAATACAATGCGAAACTATATCACAAAGTAATCTACTGGAAAAATGAGATGACCGGAATGCTTACACTACTGCCGAGCGGTTCCATTTGGAACCAGACAAAATATTTCATGATC
>NW_025940453.1:0-39222 GCF_000764305.2 Hyalella azteca
GAAAAAACGAACAAGAAGATTGTTAATAAAAAGCATGCTCTGGTCTTCAATCAAACTTGCATAAGAGAAAATCTTCTGCCTAACTACACCAATATATATATATTTATATATATATGGATAGGTGACGTAAATAATAACAACAGTTCAGAGTTCTTCCCTCCAACCTATAGTGTCTACCGACATGACAGGATAGGGGGCCAAGGGTACGGAGGTGCTTTGGTTGCTGTGAAATCCACCCTCATCTCCCACGAAATACCGACCGGGTCCACTGCCGAAGCCGTTCTTGTCTCTATCAAGACCACCAAGAAGACGGAACCACTCATTGTCGGTTCTGTCTACCGCTCCCCCTCCGAAACCAGCATAGAACAGATGGGCGAGATCCTTAAGACTATAAATTCAATCAAGACTGATGGCGCAGTGTGGCTGGGTGGTGACTTTAACCTCCCAGACATCGACTGGAACGACATGAAAATCACAGGACACCAGAACCCGACAGCAGTAAACCAAGCTTTCATTTACAAGCTCTGTGACCGAGGCCTGCACCAAGCCAACACCAAGCCTACCAGAGAGAACAACATTCTCGATCTCTTCATCACCAACAGACCTGGCCTAATTACCAAGTGTACCACACTACCCCCGCTGAGCGATCATGACATCATCCTCGTTGACAGTAAGATCAAGGCAACCAGAGCCAAACCAATAGCCAGGCCCGTGAGCATCTAGAAGAAAGCGAATTTTGATGCCATCAGAACTGAGACGGCGACCTTTAGCGAGTCCATCTGCCCAGATCTCACAGTGGATGAGGAGATGTGGCGAGCGATCCAAGGCCACCTGACAACCATGGTAGAAAAACACGTCCCGACCAAGTTATCCTCCACCAAGAACCATCAACCCTGGATCACCACGGAGCTGAAAAGGATTTCTCGTCGCAAATACAGGGCTTGGAGGAAGGCAAAGGCAACCAACAGGGAAGATGACTTCATATGCGCTTCAAAGAATTGAAGAAAGAAGCACAACGCACCAACAAGCAGTGCTACCAGCGGTACGTCAAGCCCTTTGTTGAAGAGGACTCAAGTAACAACCTTTGGCGTCTTGTCAGGAGCAAGCGATGCGACACGATGGGTGTCACTCCCCTGAAGCGAGACGGACTGACGTACAGCGGCGGTGGGGCAAAGGCGAGCATCCTCAACGATCAATTTTGCAACGCCTTCACGAGAGAAGATCTCTCCGACTTGCCAGCCCCGGCCATCAGCCCGCACCCAAGCATTCCAGACATTTCCGTATCCACCATAGGAGTCAGGAAACTTCTTTCTGGTCTAAACCCCAGGAAAGCCGCCGGCCCAGACAAAATCCCATGTCGACTTCTCAGAGAGACGGTCGCTGAGCTAGCACCTGCACTGACGGCATGATCCTGCCGTGATGATCAGACCGACATGATCCTGCTCGATTTTTCCAAGGCTTTTGATAAGGTCCCTCATCAGCGCTTACTCACCAAGCGGGACTATTATGGTGTCAGGGGCATGACCAAGAGATGGATTTCCAGCTTCCTCTCAGACCGCACCCAGCATGTCGTTGTAGAAGGTGAGAGCTCCAGCATCGGGTCAGTCGTGTCAGGAGTGCCTCAAGGTTCCGTTTTGGGGCCTACCTTTTTCTTGATCTATATCAACGACTTATGTGACGGAATCCAAGCCAAGGTTGGACTCTTCGCAGACGACACCGTCCTTTACTCTCGCATCAAAAGCCCGCATGACGTTGCTCTCCTGCAGGATGACCTCAACAAGCTGGAAGCTTGGGAGCGCACTTGGCAGATGGCGTTCAACGTCGAGAAGTGCCACCTCCTCTCTGTAACAAGGAAGAGGTCCCCTATACCCTCCAGCTATACCTACCCTGCATGGTCAAACACTGGAATCCGTCAGGGACGCCAAGCACCTCGGTGTTACCATCACAAGCAACCTGCATTGGGGGAACCATGTGTGGTCTGTCGCTGCAAAGGCCACGACGATAAGCGCTTTCACCCATCGAAATCTTAAAGGATGCACCACGAACGCCCAGACCCACTGCTGTAAGAGCATGGTCCGACCGATTCTGGAATACGCATCGTCCGTGTGGGACCCGCACCAGCAGGGTCTTGTGTCCACGCTGGAGGCAGTCCAACGCAGATCCTCAAGACGTATCCTTGGGGACTTCAGCCCACACTCAAGCGCTTCATTGATGGTGTCAAATTTAGGCCTCGAGCCACTCGTGCAGAGAAGAGTAGCGGACAGAGCCTGTATGCTGTATAAAATCATGCATAAGCTGGTGGACATGAACGTCCCACCTGATGCTGTCAGAATCACCAAAGGTCACCATCAGAAGCTCATAGTGCCGCATGCAAGAACGGATGTATACCGCTATTCATTCTTCCCTTCCGGTACTAGACTGTGGAACTCCCTCGCCCAGGAGACCGTGGCTGCTCCTGACCTGACTGCCTTCAAGGCAGCTGTGAAGGCCTGGCAGCAGCGGCAGGGACAGGAGCCAGTGCCTTTTTAATCTTGGGCCTTTTACTCTGTTCCTCTGAATCGAATGCCCCATCTCATATATGTGCTAATGTATGTGTGTGTGTATATATATGCATTAATAAGCATGTATGATCGTATATATAATTTTTTTTTAATTCAATGTGGAGCTTTTCCTCGAGCCATCGGAGTAACCACTTTTCTTCAATAAATAATCCCCATAATGAGACCATCGCCCGAGCGACATTGGAAGTCCGCACCAGCATAGTTTGCGGTGCCTTGGCCCATCGAGACTGGCGATAGCTATCAACATGCAAAATACAGGATTTGTCTGGACTCTGAAATTATTTTATTTTCAGAGTAATGTTAGGCGTAAATTTCAAATTGTATCCACAATACTCTTGATTTGAACTACTTTAATTTCCGAAAGTTCAGTTTCAAGTGTTATAAAACCCTTCACCAGTTTGATAATTACTATTGTATATTCGAAACGTCGAATTCCATTAAAACTCTCATTTGGAAACCTGCTTTTAGATCTCTTGGTCGCCAGCAAGATGTTTTGTTCGACTCATTGAAAAAATAAATAACAAATTTGTCAATAAAGAACCATGCTATGGTCTTCAATCAAACTTGCAAATTTCAGAAATGGTATACGTATAATAGTTTTTCCCGCTATAGAATCGGCTAAGTTAGGACAATAAATAAATGATCGCTCCAAAATTTCAACTAATATTTAAACTTCGACGAGAGGAAAGTTATATCTCCGTTTTAGACAATTAACTTTTCAAATCATAACCGATTGTGACCTGATTATAAATATAGTTTTATATATAAAATACGTTCCTGGACATTTACAATACGCTTCGTTTTTTGAAATCCTGGTAATTTGGTTAAGTTTGGTTTACATTTGACAAAGTTATGTGCAAAATAGATTGATCAAAAACATCTAAACCACGTGGTTTACCTGTTATTTTATTCATAATGTAAATATAATCACCAGTCGATCTTGCATCAAGTGCAATCAGTCATTACTCAAAAGTGGAGACAGAATATATATATCAGCCTCCATGTACAGTTTGCACTCAAGTAAATAAAATCTTAAAAAAGAAAACTTAAAAAACACGTTTTTTGTGGACTAAAAAGTAGAAAATAAATTATGGCTCGCCCCAAAAAACGTGTGTCGGCAGATTTATGATTAAAGCGAAAAGCACACAACACACGAATTTTGGAATTTTGATGGTGAACGTACAGCCCGACCCACGTTTTTTTGGGGCGAGCCATAATTTATTTTCTACTTTTTAGTCCACAAGAAAAACGTGGTTTTTTAAAAAGTTTTATTTTTTAAGTATTTTATTTTAGCGCGCTTTGAACACCAGTTGCCACCTAGACGTCAATGAGGATGGATGTAACCGAATTTGAGCTGTGGGCCATTGTTCTCGGGTGTGCTGTGGTCCGTCATTCTTCGCACTATGCTAGTTGTAAACGAGAATTTAGCATAGGCATCATAATTAGAGAACTAGCACATTCAAAAAGATACAGTTTATAAAAAAATAGTCCATTCCTAAATAAAAAGTTCTAATATTCGTACCGATATCATATCATCCTTTGAAATCGCTAAACGGTAATGCATAAATTTTCAGGAGTTGCTAAAATCACATAAACTAAACACGTCATGTAGAAATAACTTACATCATTTGCATTTCGATTTTTGTACTCCTTTGAACGAACACTCCATATGCATTCATTTCCTCTATAAAGATCAATTAGGCTCTCTTACTAGAGTTACTTCAAACGAGAGTGGTGTTAGTCGACATTTGGTGTGCCGGATCAGCGTACTCAATCAACCTTACTACTACTAGACCACAGACAGCTATCTACTAACTAAGAATTTAAAAGCAAAGAATGGTCCGCAAAAATTCATATCTTTGTAGAAAACGTTTCGGAGACCAGCTTCATCGTCAGTTCGTATAATCTAGAATCACAAATCAGAAGTCCAAATGTCACAAATTAATACATTGAAACCATAAAACGAATTGAATTTCTTTAATTAATTAATTTAGATTTTTAATTTGATTTAAATTTTTAATTTAATTTAAGTTCTTAGTTAATTTGCGATTTAAGCATACAATTGATATCAATTCTTTGATAGCTATCTACTAAGCGCCGCGCTTGTGTTGCATGAGGCATGGCCCCTGTCAATCGCTGGCTCGTCAATCGGTCAAGAAGCGCATGCAGAGGCTGCAAAGCGCTTCTGCATGCGCTTTGAGGCACTTGATTCTCGTGTATTGCCCCTAGTGTGAACGGGCCTTTACATCCAGGGCAGTGGTGGTCTTCGGCAGGCGACCCGACGTACGTATCGTTGATACGCAGCGTCAGCGCCTGCTCGTCTATAAGGTTAGCGCCCGCACGTCATACTATATATACATACTTTACTCAATTAACCTTTGTATATCCAAAACATTTTATGATACACCGATTCCCAAAATGGGGTCAAATATGACCCCAGTGGCCAGTGCTTGTTGTTCTTTTTAACATGTATTTATAGTTTTTCATCAATAATAATGGTAAAAATACTAGTTTGAACATTTTGAAGCTTAACTTAAGAATGTTAGCATGCCCAAACTTTTATTTATTAGAATGAAATCAAACTTCCAGAAAACACAGCTTAGTTGTTAAAAAAGTTAAACATTACAGTTTGTGCAAGTGATTACATTGGATTCTGCATGTTCAGGGCAAATGAATGCAGAGCAAAGTGAACACTTAGTACTGTATTTAGACTTTAGAGTCTTCGACCTTGGGCAGAATGAACATCGATATCTTTTCCCTGTTCTTGAAGTAGCGGTGTTTGGAGTTTGAACCTGTCGTGGCAGGGGGCCTATGGCTGCAGTCATAGCAGCTTGCACTAAAGTCGGTATACCTGTTCTTGGAAGTTTTGCCCTTGTTTCGATAGCAGGTTTTACTAGTTCCTTACCCAGTTTCTTTAAGAAGTTTAGTCTGGTCATTAGGCAAGAGCTGGTCTTCATCTTCTGAATCTTCATCACATATTAGTTCTTCTTCACTATCGACCTCCAAATATGATAAATCATTCATAACTTCTCCTATTTCATCATCAGTAAGAAATTTATGAGACATTGCTAAGGTAATTGAATTTGTAATAGGCCAAAAAATAATTAATTTTAATGTAGAATAAATTTTAGGATGAAATTTCTGGTCAACATCTCTTCCCGAAATGGGGTCATAAATAACCCCGACGTCATACCGATGTCATAACTACAAAACTATCATGGTCATTCTCAAGACATTTTCTTCTAATGTTTTACACTTCATTTCAGAAAGAAAACCACAGTTTGATTAAATTTTAGCAGGTAGTTTATATATTATTGCAAAATTTCACATTCTGGGGTCATTTCTGACCCCATTTTGGATCTCTAAGGGTTAAGCTAATTTAGGTCTCTAATTGCTAGTTTTTATGATTGTATCTGAAATTGTTAGGCGAAAATAGCCTGCATGCTCAATTTCAGATCTCTAGAGCAATTAAAAGTGGGTTAATTTTTGTTGTCAATGTTAACAACAAACAAACGCGAAGCTGAGTAAAGAAAAACGCGTTTATAAAAATCAGCGTTGCCAGATGGTATATTTCTATACCAGACTTCACAAAAATCTGGTATTTTCAGAAGGTGTCTGGTATGAATATTTTGGATCTGGTGTCTGGTATATTTGCCTAAATCTGGTATTTTATTACCACGTTTTTCTTGAATTCGTTTCGTGTGTGTCTGTCATCAAAAAGTCAGACCTTAATTTAGAGCTCTTCTAAACATCCTAGTAAGTTGAAATTTGGCATGCATGTTTATGCTGCCTAACAATTCAAGATTTGATCATCAGAAATGATAATTAAACATTTTTTTAATTGAAAAATAAAAAAAAACCCTAAAAATGCACGGTTTGGAATTCAGTTTTTTCTCAAACATCCACACTAGCCAACCCTGGAAATTGATCTGAATTGCTAACTAAAAAGTAGAAAATAAATAAATATTGAAATTATTTTAAAAATCCACGTTTTTCTGGTTTTTACAAAACTAAAAATAGTGAAATAAAAAAAACAAAAAAATTCAAAAACCACGTTTTCTTAACGGACAAAAAAGAAAAACATTTACCCTTACATAACATTACATAAAATTTTACATAACTTAAATGTTATATAATAGTACATGTTTTTTTTTTGTCCGTTAAGAAAACGTGGTTTTTAAAAGTTTTTTACTTGTTTTATTTCTGGTATTTTCTGACCTACTGCAAATTTACTGCATCAAGTTCCACCTCTGAAGTTTGAACTTCCTCCAGCATAGGCGTGGGTTATATAGATTACCTTCAGAGCGGCGCGACTAGAGGTTTCCCGCCATTTTTGGAACCGCAAGTTTACCGCTTGATAAAATAACCCCAATTTAATTGTTAACATTTTAAGAAAAACGCTTAGTGCAATATGAGCACGAGAGTGATGATCCTTGATTGATTACTGATCAGTGATGATATGGCCTAGGACGAGTGAGGTTGTCGAACCGATCTCTGCGACGCCATTTTCACCATTTTTTTTAATTCTAGAGTGCCACTTGAATTCTGGGGTGCCATTCAATATTTCACTGATCTTGAAAATCATCATCCATCCAAAGAACTGGCTGTCTACTGCATTACTTGTCTTCTTTGACTTGTCTCCAATGCATTCGTGGTGCGTTTTCACAATTCACCTATGTGAAAAACGCGCAACGAAATAAATTCCATCTAAGGTACTGGAGTCCCTTATTCGGACCAAAAGCTATCTGCTCAACAGCAACAAGTGATCACACCCGAAATGTTGGATTAGATATGCAAGCATGTACAAAAATAAACAAAAGGAAGATGACCCGTTTCCATGGCTTGCTCATGTTGAGATAAGGCGAAGAAGTGCCACACTGACACTGTGATAAATAAAATGTATAAAAAAAAATTTTAAAGACCACGTTTTTCATGTGGACTCAAAAGTAGAAAATAATTTTTCGGCAGCTACTGATCTCTGTAAAAAATTATTTTCTACTTTTGAGTCCACATGAAAAACGTGGTCTTTAAAATTTTTTTTGGTACATTTTATTTTCTACTTTTTAGTTTTTTAAGTATTTTATTTTCTCATTTTTAGTCCGTTGCTACACATGAAACACGTTGTTGCGAGCCAATTTACTTGACTTGATGTACGTATCGATGATACGAAGCGTATCATCGATATACGCGGTCTAAACACGAATATCCTCTCGAGGATGACGTGCATTAATAAAGGTTCCAACCTGCTTGTGAGTTCCTTTAGAGTTTATACGCCTGGAAACGTGCAACAAATTATTGATTATTGTATTGTTATCGGGAGCTGAGCTTCCCTAAAAGTTTCAGAGCGCTAGCTAATGGGAAAGTTGGTGAAATATCGATTGCAAGATTTGATCATCACAGACACGAAAGCGAGCTAAGAAAAACGTGGTAATAAAAAGAAAAAGTGTCAATGTAATCAAACACAGGAAAATAAAAGTGTTAAAATGTTCCAAACAGAGGGGAAAAAATATAACGTGTTCAATTTGGCTAATTATAATTATCGTCAAGCCAGATAACTGCACAGTACAGAAGATACATTTTTCTTTTTCTAACCAACGTTTCTGACGAATAGTTTCATTAAATTTGGAGGTATTAGTCTGTTTTTACAACAATTTTCTTTAACTTCACTTCTTGTCTGTTTGTTTGTTTGTCTGTCTGCTACAAATCGTATAATCAATATTTAACACACTTCTACCTGTCCAATTGATTTAAAATTTGGCACACTTGCGTAAAGTTGAAGACAATGCATGAATCAATTAACAGGATATATAATTTTAAAATTAAACAAAAAATTTAATTTGAAAAATTGAAAAAAATAATTTTTTCTTCTACAAGTCCTATAATCGATATTCAACTCACTTCTACCTGTCCAATCAATTTGAAATTTTGCACACTTCTGCAAAGTTGAAGACAAGGCATGAATCAATTGACAGAATAAATAATTTTAAAAATGTATTTTTTTGTATATATTAATATTAAAAAAATAAAAATTAATTCTTATTATTGTATGGAAATAAAATTATAAGTTCATTGTAGATGTGTAACATAGGAGACACTGTATTCTTTAGAAGTGTTGTCTTTAAAAAGTAATTTTTTAACGCATATTATTGAACAATGGAATTTCTGGTATTTGAGCTAGGCAATCTGGTATTCTCGCCAAGAAAAAAAAAACATGGTAACACTGCAAGTAATATGCATGTACGGTTTGCACGAAAATTGAACGAGAACGAGTCGCTATCATGTGCCATCCAACACAGGCTCGTATACTATAGAATCGACACTCAAACTCTAACATCATCACAGGAGGATGAATGTGGAATTCGAGATTTGCGTCGCAGACGATATTTGTGCTTGTTATGCAATGAAGGCCAATATTGCCCGTTTTCCTACACCGCTTTGGCAAACAAGAGAACGAGGTCAACTTCTAAATCTGATCTTCGATAATGAAGTGTTGTACGATGTGTGATCATGCGTCATCAATGATCACTCATCATTCATGCGTGTTGTGCTGTTGTTCTGGCAGTTGAGTTGAGTTCTAGCAGTGATCGAGGACACATGTAGTGTTTACGGGTCCCAACTTTCTCACTTTTTACCATGCCGGTTTGACTTATCTCGCGAATTTTGTACCGAAACGATTTCAGTGAAAGGTTCAATTTTAGTGCAGTTCAATCAAAATTGTGCGAATAGTGAGAAATACGGCTAGTACAAGTATTTTATTCCCGACCAATTCTAGTGCATGAAACGAACGAGGGCAAGTTTTTGAAACCCCCTGTAGCCGCCTGTAACCGGACCCGGAGAACAATCGGTGCCTTGACTACGCTCAGTCGCCTACCTATACCCTCCCCCGGAGAAAGTCAGTTGCGTTTGCCGTGGTAGCACGTGTGTGAATTGCGATCTCTAAACGTCTAAAGTAACCGGTAAATTTGAAGTTTCTTAGATTCTTATAAGTATTCAAAACCCTAATTATTTGATTTGTTTACTGCTTTACTCATTAACTTTAACCCGACTGGCTTTCTCCCTCAGATGTTTGCCGGTCTGCCTTGTTATTTTTATTTTTTCTTTATTTTATTTTTATTAATTTTTTTTCTTTTCTTGCTCTTCTACTTTATTCAGTTTTTGTCTTGTTAATTTTTTTTGTTTGTTTGATTGTTTTCTAACTTCTGTTATGTCTGTTCCACAATCCACATGGATGATCTTAGTTGCCTTACGGCCCTACGGGGTCTGGTTTTAGCCCACCTGTGGGCTGTGGTGCTTGGAGCTGAAGCAGCAGGGGGCCAGGGGCTTGTGTTGGGGTCCTCAGGGAAGCATCTTCTGATGGCTTGGTGGTGGAGGAGTCAGTGTCAGATTGTGAGAGCCTTGTTGAAGCAACTCCTGTAGAGTCTGTGGCTGTTAAGCTTGGGTGAAAACGCAGAGAGAGAGAGACAAATGGCTCAAGCGAGAGCATTGATGGTACTAAGGCTAAGCGCCCAATAACACAGAGCAATAGAGTATTAATAGAAAGTGTCCCTAACCCTATTAATTTGAAGAAAGTGAAGCTGCCAACTAATGGCTAATGCCACTCTGCAAAGCTCAGGTAGTGGACTGACCAATGTGACCATCCTGATAAAACCACAGGGTCCAAAACTCCAAATGCTGTATCCTTTCTAAAAGATCCAATTGGCTTGGTGCAGGAAATTAAAAACTCACCGTTTGGAGCAGTGATGGACTTGACTGTACATTCTAACCGCCACTGCCAGTTGATTGCTCTGCAGTCTCCTACTTTCACTGATCAAAACATTGGTACATTGCCAATCATCTTGATGTCTCTATGATCAGAAAGTGGGCTGTTTGTTGCTACCAGCCACAGCCAGGTTCTGATGTGCAGGTGTGCGGGGTCATTGGGCCAATTGATCCCAATGTTGACATGAAACTCATGATGAAAGATATGGTTGAACTTGCAAGTGCTGGAGATGTGGTCATTTCTGACATCATCCGGCTAACCAGATTCCATAATGGAAATCGGGAGCCTTCAGCTACTCTTAAAGTCACTTTTCATTTTTCAAGGCCAAGTGTTGCCTTAAAAAAGTTAAAATTGGATATGTCTCTTACTCAGTAAGACCCTTCATTGCCTCCCCAATGAGGTGCTACAGATGCCAAAGATTGGGGCACTTAGCAGAGTGCAGAGGGCTGCAATTCTCCTAGAAGGTGCCTCTTATGTGCTGGTCCTCATGAGCACACAGTTTGTACATCAGCTGAGAAACACTGTGCCAACTGCAGAGGAGCCCATGCTGCAAATTCTGTAGAGTGTCCTTTCATTGTGAAAGCCATTGCAGTTGAGAAGCTGCGTGCCACTTGCTACTCTTATGCTCAGGCTGTAAAGGAAGTTGAGGTGTCAGCACGGAGACAGGCCCCTGATCAGGTTGTGTCAAGGCTTCAAGCTCACATACTTCCTATGCTTCTATTGTGGCAGACTCAAGCCCCTCCTAGTCCTGCACCGGTGGCTGGTGCCACTGTGACGGTGCCAGTCAATGTTCATCAATCTCAGGGTTAGGGCAGCTGCTCAGGTGTTCTTACCAAGCAGTCTCAGCCTCTTGTGAGTCGGCGGGCACATTCTGGTTCCACGGTTGTTGCTGCGGGGGGGCAAGGAGGTGTGAACACCTTTGCAGACTTGAGAGGGATCATTAGGGAAGAGCTTGCTTCTAGCGAGAAATGAGTGGATGATATTATTCGTGCATCACTTACTGGGTTCTCTAGCAAATTGGGTAAATTCATGAATGAATTGTTTAAGATGAATCTAATGAGTGAGGGTGCAAAGGAGAGATCTCTGCTACTTATAAGTTTACTGAGGAATGCTTTTGGACCAGAGGTCAGTGAGGCGCTACAGGAAGAGTGGCTGCCAGCCAGCGGAGCTGCCTCTGGACAGGGCCATACCCCAGGAAAGCCCTCAGAAGACTGTGTCCCAACCATTGTGAAAACAAAGAAAGTGGCAGGTACCGTAAACTGGGGTAACTTAGACTCCCGGGGTAACTTAGACCACTTTTTGTTTTTTTAACAAAAACCCCCAAAACTCAAAAACGAATTGACATAGAAAAATTCTGTCAATGGGCATTAAAGGCCTAATACTGAGACTACGTAACACAATAGAAAGATTTAAAAAGTTTGCATATCTAATAGGTTAAAAAATTAAAAATGTGACCCATGAAAAAAAGCTATTATTTAAAGCCTGTCAGAGTACCCCCTCTAATTTTTTTATTTTTTGGCATAATAACTCCAGGTTTTGATGCATTGTAATACAACTCTTCTAGTTACATATGCAACAAACAAATTTTAGGAAAGTCTCATAGTTTGCAAATGGGGGGCGCTGCCCCCCAATGGGGGAACTTAGACCACCTAATGTCAGCCCTGACGGGGTAACATAGACCGGCTTGGAAATTAATTTAAAATTACCATATATAACATTTCATGTTTGATACACCTATTTATGTTTTTTCTTTAGGTTTCAGACTCTACAGAGTCTTAAATATGGTAATTTAACTTAATTTCCAAGCCGGTCTATGTTAACCCTGTCAGGGCTGCCATTAGGTGGTCAGAGTTCTCCCATTTGGGGGAACTTAGACCACCTGGGGGGCGGGACCCCCCATTTGCAAACTATGAAACTTTCCTCAAATTTGTCATTTGCATATGTAACTAGAAGAGTTCTACTACAATGCACCAAAACCTGGAGTTATTTGGAGTTATTTACCAAAAAATATAATTGATTTTACCAAACAGTCTAAGATACCCCCAGAGCTGGGGTAAAAAAGACCATCGATTTTTTTAAATTACATCAAAACTATGAGAGGCAGGAGCCAGCAATTTATGGTGAGTGAAGCTAGAGTATAGACCTGTATTTTGCATGTTTCAATTTAAGTTTAACTTATCTAGTAAAAAAATTGCATCATTTAAAAAAAAAAGTGGTCTAAGTTACCCCAGTTTACGGTACTGAACAGACTAGGAGTCTATTGCCCCCGGTAGGATCAACATCTTTGCAGTTGAACCGTGTGCTTTCTAAATAAGGTGGACGTTCTAAGGGGCGAGGCAAGGGTAAGACTGCAAGTGGTAGAGAACAATCTCAATGAGTTACACTCTGAGGTCTCAGCATTCGACCCGTCCTCCTAGAAGAGAGCTAGGCTTGGAGATTGTGCAACTAAACTGTCATGGCCTGCATGGAAAACTGACAGAAATAAAGCTTTATCTATATAGTGAAAAGCCAGATGTTGTATGCCTCTGTGAGACTTGGCTAGGAGTCAATGAGCCCTCTTTTGTTGGTTATTCTGGAATGTGGTCACATCGGGAAAATGCTTTCAGAGGTGGCATGGCAATTTTAGTTCAGAGAGACATTCAGCAACAACAGTTTGATATGCCTGTATTTCCAGGAGGTTCTAATCTTGAATTCCAGTCTTTGAAGATCAATACATCTCTAGGTTGGATTGCTATCGGCAATTTTTATAATCCAGGTAATAATATAGCCCAAGATGAAATTAGCTTTTATCTATCTCAACTAGGTGACAGTTTTGTGGCTGTTGGAGATTTCAATGCCCATTCTCCTCTGTTGTACAGCCGTGGTAGATCTAATATTACTGGCCGCTCTTTAGAGGCAACAATTGAAGCCCTTCCTATCTGTTTGCTGAACGATGGCAGCTTCCCGACATACATTGACAATCATTGTGGTACCACATCATGTCTTGATCTTGTAATTCTCACTCCAAATTTGTTTACCAGAGCATCCTTAACCCAGGGACCTGATCTGGGGAGTGATCATTTCCCAGTTTGTTGCAAAATTGTAACTAGGCTTGTGCGGTCTTCTGAAAATGTCCCAGTATGATGGAAATTTTAGAGAGCTAACTGGGCTCTCTATCAGCAGGCTCTGGATGATGCACTAATTTCTTCTGAGTGTGGGCCTAGGGATGCTGGCAGTGGGTGTGCTTATCTCTCTGATGCTATATTGAAGGCTGCCTCACAATCAGTTTCTCAGAGCTCAGGTAGAGGGCATTGCCGCTTTGGCACACCATGGTGGGATGGAGAATGCTCAAGAGCAGTGGCTCTGAGGTGCCAGGCTAAGGGAAGATTGTGGCGCTCCCCCACCCCATCAAACCTCATTGAATATAAGCGTTGTGAAGCAGTGGCCCATAATCTGAAGCTCAGGAAGCAGCGTCAAAGCTGGATCCAATATGTGGGCACAATATCTTCATCCACTACCACCAAAGAGACCTGGGAGAAAATTCGCAGCATTCATGGTAGGCCACTAAGCTACTCATCTTACCCTCTGGTTGATGCTGCTCATGATGATGACTCAGCCAAAGCCTCGCTATTTTCTGAACATTTTTTACCTGCTGGTCTTTCCACTCCAACTGCTGAAGCAGTAGTCCCAGAAGTGATAAGTGATATATCCAGACTCAAGAACATTTTCTTTTTGAAAGCATCACCATGGTGCAAGCAGGAATTGCTCTCTCTTTTTAACACAAGCTGGACCTCTGGATTTGTCCCTGAAGCATGGAAGCATGAAATAAATGTGCTTATACCAAAACCAGGAAAGTCTCTAGAACAAGTGATTGGGTACGGTATCGACCCATCACTCTCCTTCCTTGCTTGGGAAAACTCATGGAGGATGGTTTTGCTCTGCCTGCAGCATACAAAGCCAAAATGTCTTCTCTTTGCTTCACCTTGGTTTTCAAAAAGGAAAAAGCACAATAGATGCTTTACACTTAATGAAGAATGCTATTAATTTTGCTCAACTTGCCCATGAGTATTGTCTGATTGTTTACCTGGATATTGTGGGAGCTTTTGATAGTGTTTGGCATGATAGACTGCTTTTTAAACTGCATAGTATTGGAGTGGGTGATCAGATATTGGCATGTTTGTACAGCTACTTCCAAAATAGAACCATGCAGGTGCAGGTTGGGGTCAATAAATTTGAGCTAATGTCAGTAAAAGTTGGAGTCCCACAAGGTGCTGTGCTCTCGCCAATGCTTTTCAATGTGATGCTACATGATCTCCCTATCTCTCTCCTCATGTGAAGCTTGTTTGTTATGCTGATGATATAACACTTTTTGTGAATGAGCATTCTCTAATTGAGGCAAGAGCAGTAGTAGCATTCTCTAATGCTGCAGCATTCTCTATACTGCAGCATTCTCTAATGCAGCAGTATCTTGATGAGATTGGTGAGTGGTGTACTCACTGGCAGTTTAAGCTTAACCCAGCTAAGTGTTCTTACCAGATCTTTACATCTCGTCGTTCCATTTCAGCTGTATCCCTTTGAGTCAATAACAGGAATATTCAGTATGTTGTGCATCAGAAAGTGTTGGGATTTTATTTTGACTCCCCATGTCTCAACTTCAAAGAACATGTGAGACAAACTTGCATAGCTTGTCTCAAAAGGTTACAAGTGCTTTGAGTGCTAAGTTCAGTAAAGTAGGGTGCCTCATGCCAGCTATTGCACAGAATATATGTGGCATTCATTTGAAGCAGGATGGAAAATAACCACAATTTTAGTGAACATCTCTAAATCTCTGTTGAACCAGCTAGAGACCATGCAAAATTCAGCACTCAAATGGATACATTTTGGTTGCTCGTCCTACCACATCTGTCTTATCCTTGCAAGTTGAAAGCTTCATTCCTCCATTGAAACTAAGATTTCTTTTCCTAGTCATGAAGTGGGTGCTCAGGTATATGTACTTGCCTGTGGGGGACCAAGCAGCATCTATGTTGGGATTCCTGGATCGGGAGATTCTTTTGGACTCACCTTTTATTGTAACAGCTTGTCAAAGTTTCCAGATGCTGAACCTTCCACCCTTGCAACGTGTTCCAACTTTGCTGCTATCGTGTTTTCCCCCTCACGTGGATCTTTCTTCCAGCATCTGCCTGGACCTGCTGAGCCCTGATGTCAATTTGATGCCTTGTGAAATCACTAAGAATTGCTTTCAAGACTTTTGGAAGCAGAACTATCCTCAGCATATGCAGATCTATACTGATGGATCACGTTCTGCTACTTGATCAGTGTCCGCTGGTCTTTACCTGCCATCTACCAACCTGGCTACTGGGTGGCTGCTGAATCCAGTGTATACCATACTGGGTGCTGAATTATTTGCTATACTCAAAGCCATGCAGCTTGCCATCACTGATGAATCTCTGAATGATAAGCCAATTCTGATCCTGACAGACTCACGAGCAGCGCTGCAAATTCTTTCTTCAGTCAGGTTGCTCCTATTGCTCAATTATTGTTCAAATTCTTGAACTGATGCAAATCAAGGGGCTTGATAGAGTGATGATGTGTTGAGTTTGTGTCCATAGCAACATTCATGGGAATGAAGTGGCTGACAGAATGGCAAACCTTGCACATACAAATGATTGCTCTGCCAGATCCAGTTTGTGCTTTGAAGAGTGGCTCTGTTAGAAAACAAATTCTTGAAACATTGGTTGGTCTGGTGGTCAGGGGAAATGCAGTCTTCAGGGAAGGGAACCTTTAGACTGGGTTTGGGAGAGACAGTAAATTATGTGGACTATGTGTCACTACCTTGCTTCATACTTATTTTCTTCCACACAACAACCTCTTTGTGAGAGAAGGAGAAAAAATCAAGTTTTGCTCAGGCAGGGAGGTGTGACTGTTTCATACCCAAAGTCTTGAATCAAATTAAAAATATGTACCGTATATATATGATGTACACAAACTACACTGTTGCAGCAAACTACCAGGTTTTAGTCATGTACCCAGCAAACTGTGATGATGCTGTGAGTCTTAGAGTAACAGTTGCCTCTGTTCCAGTGCCTTACGCATGTTGCACCTTGACACGCTTGGGTACAAGTGTTAGTGAGAGAGAAATGCAAATGCAATGTATCAGAGTTGCTGCTCCTGTCGGTGCTCCACAGTCCCCCTCTCCACCCTATAGCTATATGCTAGTCTATAGTGATGGACTGATGGTGATAGTCATTGTGATAAAGTGGCTATTTAACCGTTTCTCGTGACCAAATATCAACTACATCATCAATTTGTATAAGCGAGATTGTTTAGATAGAGAGCTTACAAAATTTTTCATCAAGCCATATCAAAATATGATCATCAATTGATTCAAGCTCCATGGCAAATTTGATGGATTTAAATGTTAAAATTGAAGTGAATCTAACAACAGCCAGCCAGCCCGCAGTTTTCTCAATTGCAATGTTTCTAAATCTAATCAAATGCCCATTTTCCAAATTATTTCCCATAAATTGACTTCCACAGGTATCATTACCAGCATTTTTAGCTTTACTTTTTATTTTGGATTTGAGGTTAATGCAAACATTTGGCCAATTGGGGCTTTTCAGTTTCAGACTATGCTGCAGCTCTGCATGTTGAATGAAAATTTTTACAAAATCTTCTTGCTTAATGGATTTCCAACTAATCTGGTGCTTACCCCTGCTGCTAATGCCCTCCCGCTCATATTGATACAAGTGCACTCCTATTCTTGGCCACTGTGCTCCCCAATTATGCCAGGGTGCAGAAAGTGGGTGAATATAAAAAAATCTTTGGTGCTGCATCTGCAGAAAAATTTATGCCTTCAGAAGATCTTGCCAACACATTTGGATTGCAATTATTGCATTTTAGAGATTACGCAAACAGTAAGGTTTCCGGTACGATGGATGGAATAGGATGCAGTGAAGCTTATCTGGAAATCAGTTCCAATGAGTGTAAGTGTTGCAGTGTGTGGAGATTAAGTGATTTACCATCAAAGTTGCTTGCAGCATTTTCTTATTTAAAATTACCTGGCAATACATCTTGAAAATGGCTGGCAATGTTTTGGGTCAAAAAATCCGTATCTTGGCAATGCTGATTACAAACTCTGCACCCTGGCAATTACATAGGCACACGGTCATTTAGAAGGCATATAGGATGCCACTATGCTCCAGACTGTGATTGGTTGTGGCATAGTAACATCTTCCTATTCAGAATGTGATTGGTTATACAATGGCTTTTCTGATATGCAATTTGTTTTTGTCATTTAAATGGTTATGCAATGGCCTTTCCAATATGCTATTTGTTTTTGGTCTTTTAAGACCCCTCTAGAATTCCATACTGTGACCAAAACTATGGCAAGGGAGCTAAAACTTTTGTTTTCAAAAGTACTTGCCAAATATTAATCTAAAAACCTTCATGTCTTATTGGTCAAAAATTTTGAATCAGTTCTTATTTAGGTAAAAAGATATCCTCCATATTCATATGTGAGCACCACAGTACCTACCACTTGTTTAGAAATACAGTTGTTGCACAAGGCACTTCTGCATACATCAGGATGACATCTTGCAATCTTTATCCTAGGGTTGCAGAACATAAAGAGAGGACATGTAGAACTGGTCACGTACTACTGCTCGCCCTTCATTTGGCTGTGCACAATCAAGTGGGATGTTCCAATTTCTGATGGTGACTTCAAGGTTATAGCTTCCGCTTCTGGTGTTTCTGATTTGTTTATTTTAGAATCATTGTATCTCTTTAAACAGGGGCCTAGTTTAAATTCAGCGTTTAGCTCTTTCCCATTTGAAATTGTGAATAGATAGGTTTTACCATTTGGGTTTTTTTTTGTAACCTTGATTGTACTAATTACTAATTCACCTGTGTTCTAGAATTCTCCAACTGATGAATGAACTGAACTCTGAGAAAGGTTTTCTATAAAGATTGTATGAATTTTTGTGGAATTTTCTTTACTTTTAATTTTCTAGTGAATTTATTATTTCAGCAAATGAGTGACATTGTTACTTCTACCTATATGTTTTTTACAGTCAGTCACAATAATTTGTCATACAATGAGTGAATGGCTAATTTCAATGTAGAAGGGTAGTCAGCAAGACGGTGGCATCTGCTATGTTTTGCACATTGTGAGGATCATGAGACACAAGTCATGCATGATATGTGTTGAGCCTTATGTAGTACCTAGTAGTAACTGGTATGGGTGGAGATATGGATGTCTATTTTAGTAATTGGTGGTTAAGATACAAAATTCAAGTGAATTAAAATTAACAATGCATTTAAACTTGATTATTGAATATTTACATGGTAAACACAAATACAACTAGCCACCAACCTCCTGGTAGTGCATATTTGCATACATGTTTGAATTCTAAGAATGGTGGATTGGTGATAGCATTGTACCAGGTTTGGTAACTTGGGATTTTAATCTGACAGACTCCCAGTCAACACTATTTAATCTAATTTCTAATATTCCTATTATGAATGTGAATTTCAAGATAATTCATGACAATATTTGATATTAAAATTGTCTTGTTTGGATTGATGGTGTCTTCTCACATATGTTAATGCCAATGTCAAGTTATTTTAAATTTTTCCATTAAATCATCTTTACATATATATATACTTATCTATATATAATAACCTGCATAATATTTTTCACAAAATTTTTTATGAGTTTTACAGGTAGCACAATGGCAATGCCTGCTTTTAACATTAATTGTAAATTGGAGAGTAAATGTGCAAGGGCAAGAGAAGGAAGTGAAAAGTTAAAAGAGTGTCGTGTCAAGTTGAAGCAACTTACCAAAAAAGAAATCAAGCGGTATCTGAAGTATCGATTCACTGACAGGTAAAAAAATTGTCAATTTGACTGATTTTTCAGTTGATGAATAAAGCTAGCTCACTTATCTGCTGTAATTTATTTATCAAATATTACAAATATATTCAATGTAAATACTAATTTCAGTAACAATTCCTAGATTTTGCTTTGTATTATTTTCAATTTATACAGCCAACTGTCACTCATATATTTTGCTAATTGGACAATTTCCATTTCCATTCATTCATTATTGGCATAATATCTGTGCTTTGCTATAAGTTATTTAGCATTGATCATTTTTAAGACAAGCAATCATGACTGGTACTCTAAATGCCTGTGGATCAGTAATTATAGTATATGATTATGTACCTATATGATTTTGTATAATCATAGTATATATAGTCAAATGGGGTAAGACAGGATGGCAACCTTCATGGGGTAAGAAAGGACCAGCCCATGGCGTGCATTCTAATTGCACTGAATTTAATTTGACAAAAGAATATGTTAGACCAATCATTGCCTGTCATTTCAGTGTTTGTGACAACCCTCTTCTGCAAATAATTAATTTCTGGCTAATTTTTAAAGAAAACCTATGTAAAGATGGGTCACAAAATAGTTAACCTTGTTTGGGAAATAAGTTCTGTCTAATGACAAAAAATGTTTTGGCCGGGTTTGTGGATGTAGGCAGGTAACCTCAAGTAATAGGCAACTTTTTAGACATACTAGGCTTTCCTACCTGCTACCATCACTGCCTGACATGTATTCCAAAATGGGGTAAAAAAGGACCGGACATGGGGTAAGACGGGACCGCTAAATGATCCTGTTTTACCACACAAGTGGTCCTGTCTTACCCCCACAAATGGTCCTCTATTACCCTACAGTTTATCAAAAATAGTTTTTAAATTAATATATTATTGTGTTGTATATGGAGTATTTTGGTCAAAATTTTTATCTTTTGCTCAAACTTCATTATAACTTGTTAGCTTTTTTAATTAGAGAAATTTAGTGCACTACGGTATTTTAAATTGCATCAAAGGGATATAGAAAATAGGGATGTCTATTCCCATTAGTGAGCTGCAGAACCATGTGCAAGATTGGCTGGGGGAAAAATCATTGTGTGAAACATGAAAAATAATTATGATCACAACTCTGTGACAGGGCATGAGCTATGTTTGAAGAAGTACACCACAAATGCAGTTAGCAAGAAAACATATGACATCTGACACTGTTTATTACTGACACTTTATTACTGACATCTGACACTTTATTTTTATTACCAATTTGATAACTTTTTCAGACAATGACACTAATGGAATATACATGAAGCATTTAGCAATGCTCTACAATGAACCAAAGCCAACCCACTATCACTATGCTTAACAAAGTTTTCTCGTGACAAAAACTTCAATGTGACTGATATTAGAGTGGACTTCCCACAACACAAAACAGTAACAAGTGGTTCTTTAATCAAATAATGTGTTTCTAGATGGATAATATTGAATATCAGATTTGTACTTTTATTAAAAACCTTGTAACATAAGAATTACCAGTTGGTCCTTTCTTACCCCAGCCTGGTCCCATCTTACCCCAATGGGGTAAGATGGGACCAGCTCACTTTTTTTAATCTGTACAGAAAACTATGTTAGATGCAAAACATCTAAGTTGTAGCTTAGAAGCCCATTGCATATATACACCTTGTGATAGGTTTAGGGTTTTTAGTTATTCTTGGTATAGATGCTACAGGCTTGTTAGTGATTTCAGTCCTGTCTTACCCCATCTGACTATATGATTTTTATCATAGTATAATTCTCTTCCTCACCTTATTCTATAAACCCTAAATTTTACATAGCATTAATTTTTTTGTCTGTCTGACTATGTTGAATAAATTTTTCATTTGCTATTTGATCAAGTTTTAAATATTGAAAGACATTGTATAGAAATATGGATAATTTCCTGCATTTTCAGCTTTTTGTGTGAATCAAACAAATTTCTGTGGGAAATGGTAATTTCAAGAATAACATTTTGGCACCAAGACTTGCCTTCCACAAATTGATTCTTGAAATATTGATATATTCAACTTATTTACAGATGCCATCAACACATGAAGAATGACCCACCAAAAACTAATTTGCAAGTTACGGCTGACCACCCTCCAAATAATTTTGAGGGAACAAGCCATCATGTGGACGTGGTTCCAAAAGTTATAATATCATCTATTTCTGGTAAATTTGGGATCCTCAATGCAGGGTTACAAAAAACACCCACCAATAAAATATCTGAAACTGACTATAAAAAATGTTCCAAGATATTTCAAAGCAGGGGTTCAGTTAGAGAGGCTGATGAAGATAGCAGTATGAATTGTGGCACATTACAGTGTGCTGGAGTGTCTTGCCTCAATATTAAGGTGGAAAGAACTGATGAATTCAGTGGCATTCAGCCTGCACGCAATGAGTCTGCAATTAGCGCCATAGATTCCCCAATTATTATCAGTGAAGATGAGGACCTTCCTGACTTATTCTCCATTACCACCAACAACTATGTGGAATGTGAGAACATCCCTTCAACTCCTTCCAGTAGTAAACTCAGTCTTAGCAATTCATGCAAACGTTCGAAGGTAGGATTGGATGAGCCTGATTTAGCCATCCCCAATATTGTACAATCAATTTCTCCAGTCATAACTGAATCAAATAATTGCTTGCCCACTTTAGTGAATAAAAAATCGCCTACTATACAGGATGAGGAAAAAACACTAAATATGCAAGCAGAAAAACAGTCAATTGACCCAATTAGTTCAGCATCATCAATAGTTAATGTTGAACTGCCAAAGCTAAATAATTACTGCTCAACAATTGTGGAACCTCATTCTTTCTCAGAGGTGAGGAAGAACATAGTAAAATTGTCTAGAGAACCAACATCTATGAACATCATGAGGTATAAAATTATGCACCCACCAGTAGGAGATGTGAACCCTCTTCAGTCAGTAGTAGTAACTGAAGATGAATTGTTGCAAAAATCTCGGGATGAACATTCTCTAAAGCTTAAGATTGTGAGGCCACAAGACCAACTGGGACCAAAAAAGTGTGAAGAATCCTATAATAATTGTCTCCCATTATTATCTAAAATGGCGCCTCCTGTTCTAAATTCATCAAGTGTCAAACAAAGCTCCAGTAAACTGCCAAGTAATTCAAAAAATTTGTCATCTGTCATATTTTCTAAGAAAAATAATCTATCTGGCCTTCAGAAAAGTTCATATCAGACCAAACCTGATGCCATTCTTACAAGCAAAAATATAGCACCTGAAAGTAAGAAAAAGAACCATCAAATGATCCCATCGTCATCAAATTCATCTCAGGCTTCCTTGTCTTGCAAGTTATTGTTCAATAATGGTGAATGGGATACTTTATCACAAAAATGTCACAAGAAAAGATGTGAAGGTAGTGCACCTGAAACTGTATCCTCCTGTACAACTAAACAAGAAGCTTATGAAAAACGGACCAGCAGCACAATTAACTGGACTCACAAGTCTCAGAAAATTTCTAAGCCATCAAAAAAGGATAAACGTCATAAAACCTCTTCTTTAAAGACAAGAATGGAAAGAAAATTCAGGATTCACCGATGGTTCAATAATAAATCAGGAAAAAGGAATAAACCAAATGAATTGCTGCAAGTTTCCCAGCAGAGAGTTGACTCAACTGCAGTTATATTGAATGTGAAACCATTAAATGAAATAAATAGACCTCAATTAACTTATTGCAGCTCAGCTACTAATAAAACACCACCCATTTCTAATGAAAATGCAGTTGATGCACAAGTGTCTCATCTGGTAAAAACCAGTGAACAAAATTTGGATTCTGTTTTACTTCCAATGAGTAAAGTTTCATCTTTAGTCCCATTTAAAAGTCAGTGCAATCCAGATGATTCCACAGTTGATCAATCTTTAATCTGGAAGAAGTGTTCTCCTAAAAAGTATCCTGGTTTGAAGAGTGTTGAAGGCAAAAAGTCCAAGAATGAGGCAGATATAATAGTTGGTTCTAAAAGGAAATTCCCCTCTCATGGTCATGATGTTCTTACAATTGCTTCACAAGGCCCATCTAGAAAAAAAGTGAAAAGGTGTGAAAATGAAGTTTCTGACGTCAAGCAGAAATATTGTAATGCTGACAATTGGAATTTAAATAAGACTAATTGCATGTCAGGAGTCTATGACGGACCTGAAGACTTGCCTAGAATTGATGCTATGACTCCTGATAGTCTGGATTCTCCCAAAATTTTGCCATCCTCATGTGGTAATGTGGCCAATTCCTCAGGTTCTGACTCGCTTGATGAAGAGTACAATAAAATTCTTGGCATACAAAAAACGCATTTGTGGTTAAGGAGTATTAAAAGTATTAATGCTGCCTCAAATAGTCCAAAGCAAGCTGACCTCTCATCACCAGGATCTGAACAAAGGGAATCTCCTACATTAGAACATAAACAACAGACATCACCCACTGCTGGAAATGAACAATTTACACTACCTGCTGTAGGAAATGAACAATGGACATCACCCAATGAGGGACAGAAACAATATATATCATTTGCATCAGTGCTGAAACAATCTACATCATCCACGGCCCGAAATGAACAATCTACATCATCTACGGCCCAAAATGAACAATCTACATCACTCACAGCTGGACAAGAACAATCTACATCACCCACAGCTGGACAGGAACCATCTACATCACCCACAGCTGGACAGGAATCGTCTACATCACCCACAGCTGGACAGAAACAATCTACATCACCCACAGCTGGACAGGAACCATCTACATCACCCGCAGCTGGACAGAAACTGTCTACATCACCCACAGCTGGACAGAAACAATCTACATCACTCACAGCTGGACACGAACAATCTACATCACCCGCAGCTGGACAGGAACCATCTAAATCACCCACAGCTGGACAAGAACAATCTCCATTGCCTGCAGTTCAACAGCTACAATATTCTTCATGTTCAACAGATCTAAGAGTTGACTCTGAATATTCATTGCTTATGGGAATTAACTCAAAAGAAGCTTGCAAAAATTCAGAGTGTGAAAAAAGTACTCCTTATATGTCAGCTGAAAATGAATTACTTTCCAATAACTTGCCTTCTAAAGAATGGGGCTGTAGAAATAAGAAAATCATTGCAAAAGATGTCCCATCAAGTGTCCTTGTCTGTGATTTTGTGCACAGAGAAAAACAAAAGCAATGTTCAAAAGAACAAAGCACGTTTGATAGCCTAGACAGCATTTACCTTCTCACCGATGAGCAAAGAAAATGCTATGGAGGCATTCTGCAGGGTGGTTGTGTCCAGTTAAAGGTTCCTGCCTTGGAGGAAAAAGACTTTGAAAACAAAGAAGCCAAACGTCAAGAATTGCAGCAACAAAAGAAAAATGAACATTTCTTGAAGCTTCTGCAAGAACAAATAAGGATTGCTCTCAGGATGCACTCTTCTAACATTGATATGCTACAAAGTGCGCTGAAAGCCAGTAAGTCTCATTAGGTTAAGAATGATTTTATTATATATTATTTTCTTAACCTGCATTTGAAATACCTTTCAAATGAAGGTTATGATACATTACCTCAATTGCTTCAATGACACTGGTCAATAAAACAAGCTTAATTTAGCGCTTGTTATGCAAAGTGGCATTTACGTATAATTTATTGAATTTTTAGTCTGAATGTGGATAATACTGATATGATGCATGTCAAAAAATATTTCAGTTGAATTAGTTAATTTTGTGTAATTTAGAGCCATAAATTGATGGTTATGGGCTGGGAATGTAGTTTTAGGTTTGATGAAAAATTTGACAAAATTCATTTGGACAAATAAGAAAAATGTGTAAATTAAATTTAGTATTATTTTTGGAAGTTTTACAATTTTGCTACCAAATTTGTGTTAGATGGAGAAAACATTTTTAGTAAATTATTTTTTTTTTAGTTTCAATATAGCAACATAATTGCAAAGTAGTGGAATATTATTTTATTCTATAGGTACTACTCATTAATGTATTTAGTTGAGATTTAAATTATGAATTGTTGAATGATCCCAATTTTCATCAATAATTTGAAAAAAGCTCTTCAATATTTCCACTATGGCAGATAAATAAATCTGAAAGGATTATTGAAATGTTAAATTCAACAACCATCCATATGTTTAACAGCTATGCACATATTGGGTTCTTGTTGCATATATTGTTTGAATTTGAAAGTTTAGAGCTCTAAGTTAGTTTGATTTTATGAAATAATGAAAAAATATGGGGAATTATCAAATTTCATGCATAACTTTAGCAGATAGAAATTATTAAGGAATAAGTTCATGACAACCCATGTAAAAAATCCTTTGTGTTTCTATGCATTATTCTTGAGATTTTATATTTGCATGAAAATCAATCATTTTTGATCCAATCTGGTTCATGCCTATATGTTTGTTACCTATCTGTTTTGTGCCAATATGTTTGTTACCTATCTGTTTTGTGCCAATATGTTTGTTACCTATCTGTTTTGTGCCAATATGTTTGTTACCTATCTGTTATGTGCCAATATAAACGTTTGTTACCTATCTGTTTCGTGCTTATACGTTTGTTACCTATCTGTTTTGTGCTTATATGTTTGTTACTTATCTGTTTAGTGGCAATATGTTTGTTACCTATCTGTTTCGTGCTTATATGTTTGTTACCTATCTGTTCTGTGCCTATATGTTTGTTTACCTATCAGTTTCATAGTTCTGTTTTGGGAATGTTCAAGGAAATTTTAATTTCCCTTTCGAGTTCTCTGATTGGAAACGTTTCTGTTGTTTCAGAAATGAAAGAAACAAATTCAAGCATTTCTTCAGAAGCGCCACCTATGGTCTCCCAAGACAACTCGGAGAGTTGTTCAGATTCAGAAGTAAAATCTTTAAATGAATTAGAATCGTGTGAGAATTCAGAGCTAACGAGGGTTCCACTGGTCGAAAGCAAACTCGCCACCTCGCTAGACTCGAAAGAAAGACTTATAATTCAGAAACCTGTCAATGCATTGAAGGAGATTCAAGTCTCCTTCGAACCTCTTTGTTCAAATTTGAATGACTTTCAGACAGCTGAATCTGTTGTGTATCATACGAAAAAGAATATATCTGATGAAATTCCAGGTGGTTCTGGAGGTTCTCCCGAAAAGGTGGCTAACACCGTATTGAATCCTCAGGGTGGAGAGACTGCAACTCGATGCAAGGTAGCATCAAAGAATACCACATTAAAAATTGTTGAAGACCGTTCTGCATCAATTGCTGTTTCAGATATTGAAATTCCGGATACAGATACGCAGGTGAAAGATGACAAACTTCCATCATATGAATGTAGTAGACAAGAATCGAGTCTCTTTTCAAATTCAGAGGATTCATCACGTTCGGTTCTATGCAAACTAAATGTTCTGTTTCCACATCTTAATCTTTCTTTGCCACCCTTTATGCCCTCTACCGAAACTGGCGAGAGCGAAACACCGACGCTTTCACCGAGTTCTGTTCTATCAAATCTTACTGATCGTGATTTTTTCAATGACGGTACGACGGAGAATAATCCTCCTCCCAAAGAACCAGATGCTAATAAGTTTGTTAGTAAAATCGGGGTAAATATTACCAACGAGGGAAACCAAAATGCTATTGAAGAAGCCACCGTTGCAGTTTTGGACCGCCCAGCCCCAGCAGAAAATGTCACTTATGAATCTGAGAATAAAAACGGCAACGAGGTGCAGCTCGGCAAGTTATCAAATCAGGCATCACTTCAGCAGCGACCGGTTAAAATTGAACATATTACGGATCAACAAACTTTGGCAGAGATCTGCCAAGAATCTCTCGAAACATCTCTAAAGCCTCTACTGGCAGACGCTCGCAAATCAGTGGACCAATGGTTAGCAAATCTTCAAGGTGTTTGCGGAAGAGAAATAAAACGTGAGGTTGATTCCACCGAGAAACTAGACACATTACCAATTTCATCATCTCAGGAAAATGCTTCTGATTACCACGCGAGGATTGCTCCCAAAGGACTTCCACAAGTTGCAGGCACATCTAATGTACCTGCACCAATGGTCACGATCGTAAAGTCTTTCATTTGGCCCTTAAAAGAACACGACCCAGTGCCCATGAACGAAGAGAGCAATGATAGTGACACCACTGTTATTTTCGATGATAACTTACTTGATGGAGAGAGTGGCGTAGGGAAGCTTGTTGAATTATCTGAGTCTACCCCTGACGCTAAAGAAGGCGATTCTGCAGTTATTGATCCTGAATTTACAGTCAAGTCAAATACAAATAAATGTAATTCTTTAGAAGAGGGTTTAGCTTGTAGGCTATTCCAATCTGTAAACGGGAAACGGCTTAATAAATCATTTCCTGAAAATGATCTTGGCGAGAATAAAACTCATGATACGAGCTTAACAAACGTTGCAATGCACCATAAAACGTTAAATGCAGAAAAATGCTCAGAAGGTAGTAAAGAGACTAGTGCGACAGCAGCCTCGAGTTGTGATAAAAGAAAAGCCAGCCAGTTGTGTGATAGTCAGCAAGTGAGTGGAAATGAAAATAAGACTCACAGAAAGAGCTCGACAGAACAAAAAGTAACGTGCGAATTTACTAGATTCTTTTATGATTCAGACGATGAATTACCGGACTTGACAGTTGATTCGTGTCCGACGAACTTTGAAGACATTTCTTCAGCTCCTGTTTCCAACTTCAAGTCAAAGACTGATTTTCGATCAGAAATTGGATCTGAAAATGAGGATGCTACAGAATTTGTAGCAAAGCGCATAAATAAGCACTTCACAAAGTGGAAGAAGTCAAACGGGGGAAAAGTCAGACCCCAAGTTAAGGAAGGCCCCAAGTTGTGTCATACTGCTACACTTGCGGGCAAAGATTCGTTCGACTCTTCGATTCCGAACAAAACGTCAGGAAACAGTTACCATGAAGAAAGTGAACGTAATCTGATTCCAAACAATGTGTCGGGAAGTAATTCTAACGAAGGAAAGAAACGCAAACGTCTCCACGAACGTCGTAGAATTAGTTCATGCATGAGCAAAGTAATTAATACTGATGTTTCAGATGGCGTTCTTTTTAATGTTTCCAATGAAAAACAATTTTCTATCGCTAGAACTCGTCACGCTGATGTGCCGGCAGCAATTCCCGAGTCACCAGCTCGAAATTTGGGCGAACTGAAAAGTAATGAACCGGCAAACTGTATTCAAGTCTGCATCAATAACATTCATTTCATGAGCATTCCGATGACAGTTTCAACAAGTGGTCAGGCTCCTGCAGATAAGAATTTAGAAGTGTCTTGTGCTAGTGAATCTTCTGGATCGTCCTATAAATCCTCACAGCCTGGAATGAAATTGTTGCCATTAACTTCTTTGAGCCCTCCATGTACCGCGGCATTACCTCCCAAACCAGCTCAACCTGCATTCTCTTTAATTTCAGATACGATGATGGACCCACCCACATTTGCGAAACATACAATGCAACCGAGCCCTAAACCTGCTGGGCTAATTTTGTCATCTGTTAACCATTTGCCATCTTATAATCCTGCCATATTAAAGACTTGCAGCTCATCAGAGAAGATTTTTCCCAAGCCGATTCAGTCCGACCATTTACACACTTCATTAGGTTTGCAAACTTCAACTTCTAAATCAAGTGATGATAGCGCGTTTGAACTGACAATACCTGCCTCAGAGATGAAATTGAATGATCATATTTCTATTACACAAGAAATAAAATCTTCTGAATTCCGAATTCCCGACGAAATCCAAACGAACAAGAATGTCGATTTCAGTGCTGATTTCCACGCCAATGACCCAAATACCCAAGTAAAATCGACGAGCTATAAAATTAAAAAGCATCGTCGATTTCCATTTACAAAATACACTTATATTAAATCGAGTGTAAAAAGTAATAGAAAAACTGTAACCAATGCGTTGAATGACGAAAAAAGCCTAGCATCTGATGAAATCGTGCTCAATAATCTCGATAAAATCTCAATTGTCCAGCCCGCTGGTCCTGCTGTTGCGCCGGTACAAGAAACCACTGCAAAGAGCTCAGCATTATCTCCTGATCAATTCAATACTCCAAGAAATGCAGAAGAAAATAACACAAACCTAATTGAAAATAATCGTCTTGAAGCAAGCATGAACTTTCTTTTAAATACATCTAAAGATTGTGAATCTAAAAAGTTGTCCATGCACCCAACGCCTAAACTTCAAATCATAGCACCTCTGCAGGGCACCTCTTTAGATAACGTTGCAGCGGAGCAAGACTTCGCTCATCAGCGCCAAAGCATGAAAGATTCTTGTTCAGCTCAAATCGACAAGCCCTCAGATATACTCATGTGCAACCTCTTGAAAATATCTACTGGTTTGCCAGCTTCCGCTAACAGTCCTAAGAAGAAACCTGTGACTGATGCTCGTGTCCTTGATACAGGCACTGCCTCTTTGGAACATATTTCTGAAGTCGATAAAATATCAATTGCAAAGGAACCTCCATTGCAGCCTCGGCAAGATAGTGCAGAGTCTTCTGGTTTTTACACAAACGAAATATGTGCGCAGAAATCAGTTCCATTATCTCTTAATGGAGTGGCGGGAGCGGTATCTAATCAAAACCTCGTACCAAAAGTAAACGATTGTAGAAATGAAATTATTTCAAAAAGCTCGCCGACTTCGAGCCTTAAATCACACTTGCATTCCTCTCCGCAGCATTTCCGGAAGAAAATACTTCTTGCTCGGAAGCAAATGCCTTCGAAATTTTTATCTGAATCCGATAAATTAAAAAGACGCAGACTTGAAAAAAATGCGTCTAAGGAGCTCGCGAAAGTCATTGATAAAGATGCCATTCAGTCGTGCAACCAATCCACTGGCCCGAATGATGAAATTCTTGATTGTGGACCCACCCATTCGTTGAAAAATCCCGATCATATTAATTCCATCCCGGTTTTGAGAAAACCACAGGAAGCTCGCGATATCGCACATTACGAGGAACAGTCGACTCCTACCTTAGTAGGACATATGTCGAAGTTGACGGCAATGCCAACATGCCAGATGCATTCCGAGTTGGTAGAATCACCTCAGATGCCAACGGATGGTGATGTCTCATCGACATATACTAATGTTGGATCTCGACCGATACCGATGTCTCGACCGATTTTTTGTCCTCCACCGATGTTGCTTGATGTTACTGTACCACCTTCAACGATATCAGCTACTACTGTTCAACCTACATCAACGCCTAGCTCTACCAATACCCATCTATATCCACCGCTACCTATGTCCATTTCTTCTGGTAGACCTCATCCGACGTCGACGCCTGCTTATTTTGTTCAACCTCCATCTATGCCGTTGCCTGCAACTACTGTTCGACCTCCAGCAATTTCGATGTCTGCTAATTCTTTTCGACCTCCACCTATGCCGTTGTCTTCAACTACTGTTCGACCTCCAGCAATTTCGATGTCTGCTAATTCTGTTCGACCTCCACCTATGCCGTTGTCTGCAACTACTGTTCGACCTCCAGCAATTTCGATGTCTGCTAATTCTGTTCGACCTCCACCCATGTCGTTGTCTGCAACTACTGTTCGACCTCCAGCAACTTCGATGCCTGCTAATTCTGTTCGACCTCCACCTATGCCATTGTCTGCAACTACTGTTCGACCTCCAGCAATTTCAACGTCTGCTAATTCTGTTCGACCTCCACCTATGCCGTTGTCTGCAACTACTGTTGGACCTCCAGCAATTTCGATGTCTGCTAATTCTGTTCGACCTCCAATTATGTCCACGCCTTATGCTGTTCACTGCCCTATGACGTGCCCGTCCACATTTGTTCCGCCTCCAATAATGTCTGCTCATGTTCCACCGTCAATGATTTCAGCTCATGTTCCACCTCTAATGATGTCAGCTCAGGTTCCTCCTCCAATGATGTCAGCTCACGTTCCACCTCCAATGATGTCAGCTCATGTTCCTCCTCCTATGACGCCTACGTCTGCTACTTTACTAACTCCTCAGAGGTCGGGATTGGCCGCAGATATACTTGACCAAAATCTATTTCCTACAGTGAGTAGCCAAATGCAGACACCGCAGCCTGTTAAGTTCCAATCAACCCAGAATCCTCTTGCTGAGGCACACTCATCAACCGAGTCTCCTAGTCTGTCAAACAATACCCGGGAACAATTCAGGGGCAATGTGCCAAATCTGCGGCATCAAGTGCAAATTCATTTTCTTGGTCCAGGAACCCAAAACCTAGTAGATCCTGTTGGTCCGCAGCCAAATCATGGATTGGCCAACAATCACCCTCCTCAGAAGCCAGGTTCGATTGACAGTAGATATTCTAGGTTATCTGTTCGACCTCTGGCTTCTCTCATAAATCCCGTTGGGTCGACATCTTCCGCCTTTGCTTCAAGTTCATCGTTTAATTCAAATTTCAATGGTCAAATTGAACGTTCCGTGACAAATTCACTGAATACATTGACCAGTGAATCACGAACTGCGTCCACCGCCAAGCAACAGTTAGAACTTCACCATCATATTAAAAAAGTATTAAGTCACCACCGACCCATTTCCTCTGCTCCCAACGACAGTGAAACTCGTCGATCAGATTTCAGAGACTGGACTACACGACCGCAACAAAACTTACTTAGTCAAGCTCAGAACCACGAATCTTTGCAGTCCACTTCGTCCAGCTCTACAACGCTTGAGCCTTCTATCACTTCCACGGCTACGAATTTGGTAAGTTTCAAATAGAAAACATTTCCTTTACTTAACAGGCGCTCTGAATTGCCATCACTACCTACCGAGCTGAAAAATTGAACAAGAACTTACTGCTTCGATAAGTCTTTCTGGGTTACTTATTCAAGTTCAGGGGGGTTTGCTTCTTATTTAAATATGACTCGTAATTCTCGTCCCTATTTATTTATACACTTTTGAAAAAAACGAACACTTGTGCGAGTCATTGACAGGAGAGAACTTCTAATGACATACTGCAAATTATCAGAGAATATTAATGCTAATTTTATTGGTCTTAGCTGTTCTATGTAGATATCATCCTGCCTAATAGGGCTGAAACTTCACTTGTAGCATCTGAAAACTAGTCTGCTATACAGTCTAGATTATACAGCGGTTGGATAAAATAAGGGAAAACCTGACATTTTGATATGTTAATTTTTGAACATGTTATAAAATATGAAAACGTGACATTTTCATGTTTTATTGTTTATTGTTGCTGCTAATTGATATTTTATCCCTGCTTACATATTTTTAGTAAATTCCTGTGTCTATAACCTATATAAAATGTATAAAAAAAATTTAAAGACCACGTTTTTCATGTGGACTCAAAAGTAGAAAATAATTTTTCGGCAGCTACTGATCTCTGTTTGCTTTCATTCTCTTGAGTTTCAGAGCGCTAGCTAATGGGAAAGTTGGTGAAATATCGATTGCAAGATTTGATCATCACAGACACGAAAGCGAGCTAAGAAAAACGTGGTAAAATGGTAAATCTCTGATTTTCTAAGAGGCCAAATTGTTGGTGCTCGTATGGCAGGTGCTAGTGTGATTGAAACTCCAGAATGCTTGACGTTTCTGGAGGAATACTTTACTGTCTCAAAAGTAATGACTGCTTTAGAAAGAGTGAAAAACGTTCTCAGCAAAGCACAGGTCTGGCCGAAAGTAGAAGTTGTCTGAGAGAGACCGTCGGTACCTAAATCGAATTGTGAGGGCCAATCGAAAAACCGCGGCTGTTAAAATTGCTGCAGACCTCAATGGACACCTACAGAACCCAGTTTCCATAAAGACTGTCCGTCGAGAGCTGCGCAGATATGGCTTCTTTAAAAAAACTGCAATTAGAAAACCTCTGGTTTCAATTATAAATACTTCAAAGCGTTTAGAGTTATACAAGAACTTCCAGAATTCGTCCCTCGAGCAGTGGAGAAATGTGATTTTCTGTGACAAATCATCATTCACGTTATTTCCAACTTATTGCCGAGTTTACGTTTGGAGACAGCCAAAAGAATCATTTGATCCCGACTGCCTTCTCCCATCCGTAAAACATGGCGGGGGATTTGTGATGATCTGGGGCGCTATTTCTTGGAAATCCGTCGGATCAATGATTTCTCTTCATGGAAGAATCAACAACCGTGACTATTTAGGAATTTTGGAGGACCAAGTTCAGCCAATGGTTCAAGCACTGTTTCCGGAGGGGAACGCCATCTTTCAAGATGATAATGCCCCGATCCATACAGCCGAAATTATTAAAAAATGGCAGGGGGAACATTCTAATAAAGTTGGAGCATACCATCGTTTGGCTAACACTAAAGCTGAATAATATCGAGCATTTATGAATTTAGAGATGCAAGTCAGAAGTCGATTCTCGCCGCCATCGTATTTAAAAGAGCTGGAGGGAGTTTTAAGTGAAGGATGGGTTTAAATTCCTTTAAAAAACACTTCACAATTTGTATGAATCAATACTTCGAAGAATCGACACTGTAATTGACGCAAAAGATGGACCTACACCAAATTATAATATATTTTTTTGTATTTCTCAGTATTTCCCTTATTTTGTCCAACCCCTGTATTTTTTAATCTTATTTGTGATATTTGATTTAATTGATTTCACAGAAAGTGTGCTGTCGCCTGTGCGGTGTGACGCAGCGTGACTATTTCACATGCTGCGGGGACAATTACTATTGTTCCGACTTGTGCCACGTAAGATAGATGAACTGCATGTATGTTTACTAATCTTACATACACTGCTTTATGTTCTATACTCATTCATTGCAACTGTAACGAATGATATTAACCACTGATCTGACGGTAAGTTATGCTCGTTTGCGTGTAAAATGATATTACATACTTGATATTTTATGTTCTAATTCATTCATTGCAAGTGTAACGAAATTAACCACTGATCTGACGGTAAGTTCTGCTTAGTTGGGTGTAAAAGGATCTTACATCGTTAATATTTTATGTTCTAAATCATTCATTGCAAGTGTAACGAAATTAACCACTGATTTGACGGTAAGTTGAGCACTGTTGCTAATGTAACTTGTTCCACAGGAGCGAGACTGGGCACGACATGAGCCTGAATGCACCAACTTTAACTGAATTTTGTGGTTACCTCCCCGCCTCACCACGTGGTTACCTCCCTGCCTCACCACGTGGTTACCTCCCCGCCTCACCACCCCGCCTCACCACGTGGTTACTTCCCCGCCTCACCACGTGGTTACCTCCCTGCCTCACCACGTGGTTACTTCCCCGCCTCACCACGTGGTTACCTCCCTGCCTCACCACGTGGTTACCTCCCCGCCTCACCACGTGGTTACTTCCCCGCCTCACCACGTGGTTACTTCCCCGCCTCACCACGTGGTTACCTCCCTGCCTCACCACGGGGTTACTTGGATGAGGATTTCTTGTTAATTCTTTACGTGGGTCTTCATTTTCTACTGGATATTTTCTTTATACTTTATATGTTGTTTGTGGCCAAATATTATTCCACAAAGACGGAAATAGTCGTTTTCCAGCAATGTTGGCTAGTATAAACTTTAGTTATGTGTTAAATATATCATAACCTGACGTTTACAGGAATATTTCGGTAGTTTACGTCAATAAATTTTACTTAGTAGCCACTAATTTTATTTCAGTACTTTTCTTTCACCTCTTTTCCGACCATTATTTGAGTTTAACTTTATTTTAAACTCGCAATTGCCGCATCCAGCCATAAAACTTAGCTGTTGAGGTAAATTTAATTTATAATCATTGTTTGTAATGAGAGTAATTTCTTATTACAACTATAATTATAATGAGTATATATATTGAGAGTGATTCTCCATGTGATTCTCACGGTTGGACTATTAGATTTTGACGCGAGAACTTCACTTAAATTCATGGCTTCCGAAGAAAGTAAATGATTAGTATTGACACATAGTATTTTCTTACATGATGTTATAATAGTGAATTATAAATTAGTTAAATGGAGCGCTTTTATTTTTGTATTTAAGGCGAGTTCAATTGTTTATATTTTCATGATTACGTTGTTCTGTGGCATCCACACGAGTTACTGGCTAAAAAATGGCAAACTTGCAGTGATATTTAGAGTTTAGATTGACAAGTCGTACTTTGTGAGAAATATTAAATGAAATGAAAAATGCACAAGAATGAATGAATGAGAAAATGCTCAAGAAATGTTATGGATAAATGAAGTTTAACATGTTTTGTTAGAAGTATTAATCTTTAGGTTAATGCCGTGAAAATACTGTCAGGGGATCGAAAAAGTCGAAGGCGCTATTAGACCAAAAACTGTTCAAATTCCAAAGGAAAATGAGATATTTGATATCTTTTAAGTACTTTATACTAAGCTTATATTAAAGCTTTAATTCGACACAGTCAGATTTATCGAAATTGATTCACTGAAGTGTGAACACTTAGGAAATAAATGCGTGTTTAAGATATAACTCATTTGATCTGACTGAATTTTGATATTGTTCTATGTGCATCGATTCAAACAATACAAATTGTGAATTGAAAGTATTTTTAGAGTGTAGTTCTCGTTCCAGTTGTGCGGGAATTGTCATTAAGCTTTTTGGAAGCATTCTATTGAAAAAGATATAATGCTACATCTTTATCAAAATACTAGCCAATTTTCAACTGATTCTGCACGCATTTTTGGACAAATTTCGTTTTCTGTAACTTAAACTTAGCCTTGAAATTCAAACTCGATTTCGGCAGGTCTCCACCGTGGCCGCCTTTACTCGTTATGTGCATATTTATTCGTGATGTTTACGACATTTTTCGCGCATTCTTACATTTCTTTGTAATTGTGACTTTCGAACGGCCTAACAGCAACTGAAAGCTCATTTTGAATGAAAAAGTAATATTATACTCGAAATTTCTTATGGATATTATCTTGATAGGTCTAGGTTAAATGTTGAAATGTTGTCGTAGTTCTATTATTGTGTTATTTTTTCACTTGAATAAAGGAATAATACACGAAATGTCGCCTTGTTCCTCCTCTCGTCAAACGTTTGATTTTAATTTGATATTTGCTTTAATTTTTCTGGTAGTATGGCTCAGTATTCCTTCAGAGAAATGAATAAGTCATTCTGTCCAAATAGTTACACAGCGTGCATGTAGCGCTGATACGCCATTTCGCCGGCCCAATGTGGGTCAGGATGACACACTTATGACAAAAAGTGCATCAATATTTGAACAAATGCTCGCTCATTCCTCCGAGTATTTTTTGACATTCTTCGCAGGACGACCACGACATATATGAAATGATGTGCGTTAAATTAGTTGAGGTTAGTGACAGAGACAATGGTCTCTGTGACATGGAGCAGAGAATGCGTCTCTTATTACAATTAGTGACAGAGGTCATCGAGTTTCGTTAAGATTCGTCTCGCCATATTTTACGACGATTGCATGTCATCAGCGATTAGAACTCGTATAAGCCTTAATTTCTAAACGGGGTGATCCTATAGGGCCCATACTTTAAAAAAAAATTGAGAGATCGTAAGTTCATCCGCCAATCATTGACGGCCTTTCCAAGTCAAATCCACCAATCATAGACAAGAAAATAGAGCCTAAGTGTTTACGTTCACTTAGTGAATTTTTAAAGTATGGTCCACTACACTAGCCAGATCGACCTCCCCTGCAACACTACCAGCGGCGAGAAGCAAGCAACAGCATCGTGCATCAGGTGGCCCAAATGAGGGCGGATAGTATTCTTCAGGTAGTATCCTTTGGATATTACCTTCAGGATACTACCAAACATACTACTTAGTATCCTTGGATACTACCAAATACCAAGGATACTAAGGATGAACGATTGGAGGTCACCGATTGCAACGTATCTTGTAGCTCGCGTAGTCGTGGTGCCGGTCTTTCCCACTAGGCATTTGACGTTGGAACACGATTAAACGTTTGATGTAATCAAGTACGAATCAACGTTGTTACGTCATTTGTATAGAGATGCAGGGTGGCTTGTACACCTCCCTCATTATGGGATGCACAGACTGCAGTCCTGTTCAATAGAAGTTTTTTTAGATGTTCTATATTTCATGTATGACAAGATTCTTCTAATGTACTTGAACGTGGCAAAATTTTGTTTACAAACTATATACTGTCTATGGCAGTGCGTATAACCAAGTCTATACCGTGTATCTCTGTGGCAGTGCGTATAACCAAGTCTAAACCGTGTATCTCTGTGGCAGTGCGTATAACCAAGTCTATACCGTATATCTCTGTGGCAGTGCGTATCACCAAGTCTAAACCGTATATCTCTGTGACAGTGCGTATAACAAAGTCTATACCGTATATCTCTGTGGCAGTGCGTATAACCAAGTCTATAACGTATATCTCTGTGGCAGTACGTATAACCAAGTCTATACCGTATATCTCTGTGGCAGTGCGTATAACCAAGTCTATAACGTATATCTCTGTGGCAGTGCGTATAACCAAGTCTATACCGTATATCTCTGTGGCAGTGCGTATAACAAAGTCTATACCGTATATATCTGTGACAGTGCGTATAACAAAGTCTATACCGTATATCTCTGTGGCAGTGCGTATAACCAAGTCTATAACGTATATCTCTGTGGCAGTACGTATACTATACCGTATATCTCTGTGGCAGTGCGTATAACCAAGTCTATACCGAAATGAAAAATATAACCAAGTCTATACCGTATATCTCTGTGGCAGTGCACACTGCCAGTCTGCCGTACAGCGCCCGCGCGTGTGCAGTGCAAGGATTGCAGTGCAACAGTTGCTAGTGAATGTCTCGAGACGCACTGCATCGAGCATTTAATGGTAGCGTGCAAACCATGTTTTCCGGACACTGGTATTAACACGGCATAGTTATTTTTGCTTATGAATAATAAATATTCGGAAAATACGAATTTCAAAATATAATTCTTTATATTATGAGCTTGCTAGTTGTAAATTTATGAATAACTGACAAATTAATTTCTATGAATCTATATTAACCGTAAATACAAATAAACTTTTACAATGCCGAATAAATTCAGAATATATTAATAATTATTTGCTTGACACAGAATGAATATTGATCGTTTGTTTATTTGTGAATTCTGTCACTTTGTAGTTAACGTTTATAAATGCGGGCCAAAACAATCCCAAAAATAACAAAGCTACCGATTTATACTTAGCAAAATAATAGGCTACTACGGACAATGGGTAGTACAATTATTATATTTTAATTGGTTGAAGATCACGTTTAAAATAATTAGTTTGTAAACAAGCATCGCTGCACTTGGGCCGTTCACGCTGCACTGCGATAAGCTCTTCCTGTCGAGCTGTTCACATGACGACTACGTTATTTTTATTTATTTATATTTAGTATTTGTACATCTTTATTGTCATCCTAATGTGAGCTTCACGATCGTATATACATAGAGTTGAGTCATTCATGCATGAATCCGGCCATCATGTTTTGCATTAGATAATTAAACTTGTCTGATTAGACCTGATGATTAAACTGGTCTGATTAGACCTGATAATTAAACTGGTCTGACTAGGCCTGATAATTGAACTGGTCTGATTAGGCCTGATAATTAAACTTGTCTGATTAGACCTGATGATTAAACTGGTCTGATTAGGCCTGATAATTAAACTGGTCTAATTAGACCTGATAATTGAACTGGCCTGATTAGACCTGATGATTAAACTGGTCTGATTAGACCTGACAATTAAACTGGTTCGATTAGAGCTGATAATTAAACTGGTCTGATTAGACCTGATAATTAAACTTGTCTGATTAGACCTGATGATTAAACTTGTCTGATTAGACCTGATAATTAAACTGGTCTGATTAGACCTGATAATTAAACTTGTCTGATTAGACCTGATGATTAAACTGGTCTGATTAGACCTGATAATTAAACTGGTCTGATTAGACCTGATAATTAAACTGGTCTGATTAGACCTGATAATTAAAGTGGTCTGATTAGACCTGATAATTAAACCGGTCTGATTAGACCTGATAATTAAACCGGTCTGATTAGACCTGATAATTAAACTGGTCTGATTAGACC
>NW_025940453.1:39609-42820 GCF_000764305.2 Hyalella azteca
ATTTAGGGTTGCCAGATGGCCTAAGAAACGGCCAAGTCCGCGTAGAAAAAAGCGCCAAAAAGGCCTATAACTCAATATATACTCTGTCTCTTATACACATCTAGATGTGTATAAGAGACAGACTCTGTACTTGGTACTCTGACTCAGAGCAAGCGTCATACTCTGTACTTTGTACTCTGACTCAGAGCAAGCGTCATACTCTGTACTTTGTACTCTGACTCAGAGCAAGCGTCAGAGCAACTCTGAGCTTCATGGACGTCATAGTTCAGGTGTTGGTTGTGGTGCTTGCGAGCGCCGGGCGCGGGGGCCCCGTGGGTGAGAACAATGCAGGTGGGTTGTTATCTTTCCTTTATATATAATAATAATGTAAAGGAAATATAAGTTTTACTTTTATATAATTATGGAAAATTCGTGTTTCGATTAAGATTGCAAAGGTTTGTCATGGGGTTTACAGGCTTAATATGGGGCTGAACGAGGCTTTCTTTGATTGGGAACATTTTAAAAAGTTTGCTGGTTTTAGGATCAAGGGATACGGGATGACTTGAATTTGAATATCTGCTTGTTTATGTCATGGTTATTGATTTAGTAGGTTTATATAATCTATATAATAATATATCATCTATATAATAATTGCTCGTTTAACACTCGTAACATGAGCGCTTTCTAACAAGCTTTATTTAAGCTACCACTGACTTATCTGTCAGTTATACTAACTAAACAACGGATGTAACTCTCAAAATTGCTGTTGCTTTATTATTACTATTATAATTATTCGATTTATGATGCAATTTTAAGAATATTTTTGATTTACTACATTACTACTACATTTTATTACGATTATCTTTATTAATCGCATACTAATGCCTGACTTGTTTGAATTTTTTGGCTCGAAAGTCTGGGAAAAGACAATGAGTGTGTCGTCGTAATAGACGTGTGTACGTTTAGTAGACGTTGCAGTGGCTGACGTTGCAGTGAAACACGTGAACATGTTCATGTATGTGCGTTGTGAACACGTGAACATGTTCATGTATGTGCGTTGTAAACACGTGAACATGTTCATATATGTGCGCTGTGAACACGTGAACATGTTCATGTATGTGCGTTGTGAACACGGTAACATGTTCATATATGTGCGTTGTGAACACATGAACATGTTCCATGTACGTTTTGTTGTACACAGCTGTGAGTGAACACGTCCACTTAATTTGTATGTACGTAATTGTGAGTGAACATGTCCCATGTACGTGTTGATGTACACAATTGTGAATGAACATGTCCCATGTACCGATGTACGTGTTGATATACACAATTGTGAGCGAGGCTCGACATAGTTGCTAGAGCTTTCTTACCCTCCGCCAGTAACTCTAATCTGTCGCATTGGCATGTTGATCGTTTGTTGTGGTTCTGAACATTGAAGTCTCTGGCCACGTAAATGCAATTAATGAACAACTGTCTCGCTGGGGTGGCGCCCCTATACTCCGCCTCGCAGGCAAGTTTTACCGCCGCCGAGGCACCGAAGGGCCGTGGTACATATCTGCTCTCAGTTGGGCCAGCTGATGCCCTCGGATGGGCCAGCTGATGCCCTCGGATGGGCCAGGTGATGCACGATGCTGTTTTATGCTTTTTAGTGGGAACAAAGGCTCTTCGGATTGTTCCCAGGAACACATTCAGTTTCTTGAATGTCTCTATGTTAAACTCTTTTCCTTATAACTCCATCAGCAAGACGTCAAACAACCTTGGCACGCCAAGAATAGGGATCCTTGAAATCTGACCGTATCTCTGTAGCGTTGATCCTGCGCAGTGCACAGTCTCCCCCTTCTCTCGTTTCGTTATTTCAAAAATTCGCTAGATGAATTTCAATTGCCGCTTTGCCACCATCGTGAACGATGTCTAAAGCTGGCAGCAGTACTCAAGGAAAGGAACCGCAAAGACTGTGAAGAGTGTGATCATCGGTTCCGCTTCTATTATCCTGAATGTACATATACAAGCTGATTCACTCCATCAGGATCTGTCTCTTGCAGTTATTGCCGCTATCTGAACACACGTTTTGACCTGGGTATTCATCAACGCGAAGCAGTTGCTTCCTTTCAATTTCCGAGCCATCAGATGACAGGTAATGCCGTTCTATTCAGATTCTTCCGCTAGCTTTGTATCTCAGAACATATCACTTGGTGCCACTGATTTGCATGTTATTCACTTCACTTGTGTCCAGTCGTATATTGCAAAAAGGTCTCCTTGTAACCTTTCGCAACCCACTTTGTCTGTGATCGTCCCCAACACCCTGCCCATGGTGTCGTCAGCATATGACGATATCGAGGCGTGGCTCGACATAGTTGCTAGAGCTTTCTTACCCTCCGCCAGTAACTCTAATCTGATCCCAAAGAAGTCTTCGTTTTCGGAAGAGCAATCCATGGTCAATGAGCCCCATCTTGCTGCCAGCTAGCGTCTCATCTCCAACATTGAATACAAGCAAGCAATCCTGTCTGTACAACTCTGTGTTGTCAAAGCTTTGCTTTCTGACTTGAAAGTCAGATTGCCACTGTAAATGGTTCTTTTAACAATCGCTTGCATGCCTTAATAATGCATCATGTTATATTGCTTGCTGTTGTCAAAAAATTTTTAACTACTCCCTAGCTTAAAAAGTAGGCTTTTATATTTATATTTAAATCTTATTTCAGAAAATCCGCATTCATTCTCAATTCATTCGGTTATGTTATTCCCAGTAAAAATGATCATCTAGCTTGACTCTGACTGAGTCAACCGATCTGAGGGCAAGATTTAGATATTGAATTGAATTTTCTTTCTGGTGACGGTAACTACCGTTATCAGGCCATCAGGTACGAATAGCATTGACGACGGTTAACACATCGTATACAAGTTGTTTAATAAAAGCATAACTCGGAGTTTAATCGAGTTCTCGCGCAGGCGAGTGTGACGTCGGGCAGTTCGCCTGCGGGACAGGCGAGTGTCTGCCGCTCTCCGTGCGCTGCGATGGTGACAACGACTGTGGCGACTATAGTGATGAACGTGACTGTGGTGAGTATAGTGATGAACGTGACTGTGGTGAGTATAGTGATGAACGTGACTGTGGTGAGTATAGTGATGAACGTGACTGTGGTGAGTACAGTGATGAACGTGACTGTGGTGAGTACAGTGATGAACGTGACTGTGGTGAGTATAGTGATGAACGTGACTGTGGTGAGTATAGTGA
>NW_025940453.1:43153-52232 GCF_000764305.2 Hyalella azteca
CTTTTGTCATGTAACCTGTCAGTATTGTAACCTTTTGTCATGTAACCTGTCAGTATTGTAACCTTTTGTCATGTAACCTGTCAGTATTGTAACCTTTTGTCATGTAACCTGTCAGTATTGTAACCTTTTGTCATGTAACCTGTCAGTATTGTAACCTTTTGTCATGTAACCTGTCAGTATTGTAACCTTTTGTCATGTAACCTGTCAGTATTGTAACCTTTTGTCATGTAACCTGTCAGTATTGTAACCTTTTGTCATGTAACCTGTCAGTATTGTAACCTTTTGTCATGTAACCTGTCAGTATTGTAACCTTTTGTCATGTAACCTGTCAGTATTGTAACCTTTTGTCATGTAACCTGTCAGTATTGTAACCTTTTGTCGTGTAACCTGTCTGTAACCTGTCAGTATTGTAACTTTTTTCGTGTAACCTGTCAGTATTTTTCTGCTGAAACAGACTAAGATCATAACTTGGATTCAATTAACGTACCTAATATAGGCTGGCAATTAAAAATCAATCAATCAATCAATCAATCAAGCTTTTTAGGCATGTATTATTTTAGTATTAATTATGAACTCAAAGAAAGAATTTTTTCACGTGTTTTTTTAACACCATTCTTTTCGAAAAAGTTTAATTTGTAAATTTTGCATAATTTTGCTTTCTATTCAGAAACAGCCAGCCATGGAAGCCTTGAAACTGTTTTGCATATTTATTAGTAATATTCTAACGGTTTGGTAAGTACCAAGTCTATTTCTTCAAGAGTCTTGAGTAAAAACTCGAATGTACCTATACTAATTATTTTCCAGCAACTGCTGAACTAACACTCGTGAAATTTGAACTGCATTTTTGCTGTTTTAAAGTTAATAAATTTCTATGGCTTGGGGGAATTTTTAAGTTTAATTTTAATAGTTTTCTATGCTATTGTGATGAAATGTCTCGCATGATGAGGTGTCTGGCCACCAAAAAGGCAACTGGCGTTCGCAGTTTCCAATTTCAAATAATTTTGATGTGTCCAGAATGAGTGTAGAACAAGTTAGAGGACCTTGTCATATTAAAAAAAACAATATAAAGGGTTGGATTTTCGGTGCAAAAATCCACTTAGATTTTTATTTAGTAGCTTGATTCTTTGTAACTAAATTTATAAACAAGTGCTTTCACTAACCTGGAATTAGTACTGCCAATACGCAGCTGTGAAATTTATAAATTTTTGAAATTGGTAGAGATCCAATCTCGTTTTCGCAGGCTACCTGTTAATTACCGAATTTATAAACAACCAAACCCCATGCCTAAAATTACTACAGTTATTGACCAAAATTTCAGCTAAATTTCTACAGACTTCGCTTGAAATCCAAGTTTGTTTGCGGCAATATCGCTTAACACGTTGACTACGTATTGGTATATATGCGTACCACGAAATGTATTTCTCCTGGTACATAATTCAGGGTTGCCAGATGGCCTAAAAACGGCCAATTAAGTCCGTGAACAAAAAGGCCAAAAAGGCCTATAACTCAATATATACTAGTATATTAATTTTGTTGGTTCCGGTGTAAAAATTCAATTTTTTTTATTTAATTAGGAAGCGCCCCTTACAACCCCTATCATAAATTTTAGCCGACCACCTAAATTGAAAAAACTAAATCGCGGAATTTGTCCGGTAAAAAAAGAAAGTCTGGCAACCCTGTTCCATAATAGTACTAGAAAAGTGAAACATAAGTACAAGATGAAGCAATCGTAGTCAACGTGTTAATGGCCTAATTCTGAAACGAATACATGAATTATTCAGCTAATACAGGTGTAAAATTATCATATTCCTTGATTTTAGTAGATAACTAAAAATTAAATCAAAACTAATATTTATTCCTTTAATTATGTTCAGAGGCTTGCAGAACTGGCTTCCTGTGCGGTGACCGCAGCTGCATTCCTGCATCATATCGATGCGACCGCGACCCTGACTGTCCGGACCTGTCCGACGAACATCACTGTGATGTTCATGGTGCGTGGCGTGCATCACTGTGATGTCCATGGTGCGTGGCGTGCATCACTGTGATGTACATGGTGCGTGGTGTGCATCACTGTGATGTCCATGGTGCGTGGTGTGCATCACTGTGATGTCCACGCTGCTTTAATGCTATAATTTCCTTGTCAATAATTTCCATGTTATAAACACTATAATTATCAGCATAATAATATGCCATTCCAATTAACAAAAAATTCACAATATTTAGTTCTTTCAAATCACTTGATATAAAAATTGAGATTAACAATAATAAATAAACAATAATAATTAATAAGCGCTAGCAGAAGGCAACGAAGGAAGCTCATGCGGCGCAGGCTTGTTCCGCTGCCAGAACGCAAGGTGTGTCAGGGCGACCTACTTTTGTGATGGTGACGACGACTGCGGGGACGGCAGCGACGAGCGTAACTGTCAGTGACAGCCTTCCTAACGTACAATGATATATCTTATTTTTAGCATATATTTATTTTAAAAAATATATTTATATGTAACATATATTTATTTATAAGATATAATCATTTTTAACATATTTTTATTTTTAACATATATTTATCTGTAACGTATATTTATTTCTAATATATTTTTATTTTTTAACATATATTCATTGTTTATATTTATACAAAACAAGAGCTATATTTTTAGTATAGTAGGTTTAGTATGTTTTTATTTCATGCAAAAAACAACAAATATATTTTAAAAGTATTTTGACATGTTTTATTTATTGAGAAACATATCACAATTGATAATATTTTGTAAACCTTCTAGTAATAAACTGCGAGTGAACCTTTCATGGCTTTACAACGTTCTAAAGTATTAACCTGATAAATAATATTTTTAACTTTTTCAAACCTGATAAGGCGACAGTTAACGTAAAAAATTTTTTGGGTGAAATAAACTTTAGAATTATTTTTTCGCCTGCACGCAGGCACAGGCGATTCCTGCAGCGCCTCCCAGTTCGCCTGCGCAGGCGGCGGCTGCGTCCTCGCAGGATATCGGTGTGATGGTGACGCAGACTGCGGCGATGGCAGTGACGAGTTACACTGTGAGTAGTGACGAGTTACACTGTGAGTAGTGACGAGTTACACTGTGAGTAGTGACGAGTCAAAGCTAGAGACGTTCTCTATGTGATTATTGAATAGTCAGGACTATTTAATATTATTATATTGTGTTTTAATTATATTATGTTATAGAGTTATTTTATTAATAATTTATATGCTGTAAGTGTAATTAAACTGGCCATGTTATAGAAATATTATATTATTAATTTATATACTGTAAGTCTGATTAAACTGGGTATATTATATAAATATTATATCATTTATTTATATACTGTAAGTCTGATTAAACTAATTATTTTATATAAATATTACATTATTTTAATAATAATAAAGATGAGTGTAATTAACGTGCAGGCGGTGGCGGGTTGTGCACGGGACAACATGAGTGCGGTACCGGCAAGTGCGTGACGTGGCGCTACGTCTGTGATGGTGACGACGACTGTGGTGACGGCAGCGACGAGCGTGACTGTGAGCTGGTGGCCGTAGTCACGTGCCACTGATTGTGTATTGATTATTACCAAATAATAGCTACAATGAAATATGTACTAACAGTTACAGATTATCATAAATAGCATTAATTAATATCGAATATAATCTATAATGATTATCTATTAACAGTTACAGATTACCGTAAATACGTAATAAATTAGGAATTAACATTTAGCAAATTATCAAAAATGAATAATTAATTTGAAGCTATCCTTTCTGAATGATAAATTATTCTTTAATCATTATCGATTATAATCAATAATAGTCAAGAGATTGGAGCTCACGTCAGCCATCAGAAAATTTTTATTGGCTACTATTAATAGTTAATTAATAATTATATATGCCTGATCAACTCTTTTTATTTGGGACCTGACCCAACTTAAGAATAGTTGAGTTGAGAGCCATGAGGCCCAATTCATGTCACTTTTGCCTGTTTTTTTTTCAAATTCAGCCAATATCCGACACGCTGTGTCAAAAACGCGCAAGTATAATCTTGCGCACCGCAGGCTCAGGGCCGGCCTGCCGCGGCCACCGCTGCGACGGCGGCCGCTGCCTGCCCGTCGTCCTGCGCTGCGACGGCGTCAGCAACTGCGACGACAGCAGCGACGAGGCCCACTGCGGCAACACCACGCGTCAGTCATGGCAGTCTTGTTGTTATTGTTTATTGCGACCGTCACGCTTGCCGGGGGGGAGGCTCTGGTGGTGGGCGAGGGGTCGGCACCGGAAGAGGGGGGAGATGGGCGAAGGCAGGGAGGGTGGCCAGGAAAGCCGCTGTCTCCACGGGGTTGTCCCACAGTGAGGAGACGCTGAGAGACGTGGAGAAGGCTGGGCAGGCGAAGAGGTGCTGAACAGATTGGAGGGGGTCCCCGCATTCCGGGCAGGCGGAGCTAAGGGAGCGTCCGATCCTGGCAGAATAGGACGCCAGGGAGCTGCAGTATCCCGAGCGGAGCTGGGATAACGCTGAGCGGTAGGGGCGGGGGAGTGAGGTCTCCGCTGATGCGATCGGCGGTGGCGGGGCAGCAAGGACAGCGTTTATGGCGTCATGGCAGTCTTGGTCACGCAGTCTTGGTCACGCAGTCTTGGTCGTACAGTCATGATCACGCAGTCTTGGTGGGACAGTCTTGGTCAAGCAGACTTGGTCACGCAGTCATGGTCACGCAGTCTTGATCACGCAGTCTTGGTCGTACAGTCTTGGTCACGCAGTCTTGGTCACGCAGTCTTGATCACGTAGTCTTGATCACGCAGTCTTGGTCACGTAGTCTTGATCACGCAGTCTTGATCACGTAGTCTTGATCACGCAGTCTTGATCACGCAGTCTTGATCACGCAGTCTTGGTCACGTAGTCTTGATCACGTAGTCTTGATCACGTAGTCTTGGTCACGTAGTCTTGATCACGTAGTCTTGATCACGTAGTCTTGGTCACGTAGTCTTGATCACGTAGTCTTGATCACGCAGTCTTGGTCACGTAGTCTTGGTCACGTAGTCTTGATCACGTAGTCTTGGTCACGTAGTCTTGATCACGTAGTCTTGGTCACGTAGTCATAGTCGCACACTCTTGGTCGCACAGTTTTGCGTTAATTATATATTGTATAATTTATGCGTTATTATTATGTTATTCCGTCAATTATATATTATTTAAATATTGTGTAAATATCATCTTAATTATATGTTGTCTAGATATTGTATAAATATGGCGTTTATCATATATTGTGTAAATATTGCGTTAATCATGTAAGGGATAAATATTGCGTAAATTATATATAAGATAAATATTGCCTTAATTATATATACAGTAAATACTGCGTTAACTATATGCAGTGTAAATATTGAGTTAATTATATGTAGGGTAAATATTGCGTTAATTATACATAAGGTAAATATAACAGCAGTAATTGTTGGGTGCGCAGAGGCGTGTGGGGAGCAGCAGTTCAGGTGCAGCAGCGGCCGCTGTGTGCTGCGCTCGTGGCGCTGCGATGGCGAGGACGATTGTTTGGATGGCAGCGATGAGTTCAATTGTGAGTAAAGCTATGAGCAATTGTGAGTAAAGCTATGAGTGATTCTTCGTCTTTTGTTCTCAATCTTAATCGAAAATTAAAGTTTTCCTTACTTCATCAGTATCTGCTAAATTCTAAAATTGAAAAGAAAATTAGACGTAATGTTATACATCTACGCTAATGTATTCGCAACATCTGTTGAACTGATTATAAAGATTGTGTCCGAGAATGTTTAACTTGTTTGTTTAATTGACCGTAAGTTATGGTCAATTAAATTAACCTTTTGTTTACATTAATTAACCTTTTATAGTCAATATAAACTTTAAAATGAAGCTATTCCCCTTATGGGGTTGAGTTTTGCTTCCATTTGTGAAGAGCGTCTTGAGTATTATAAAGAAATTGACAAGTAATTAAATTATATAGAGGGTAAATATGGCGCTTGTTATATTTTATGACTTAGGAAAGTGATATTCTAGTATTGCTCCACTCACGGGTCATTGAATTGTTAATTGGAGTTTAGATTAGTTTACTAATAAATGAAATGGTTTGATGCGTTTCATTAATATGAACCATATCATTAATAAATGAAATGGTTCATATTCTCATACGATGAACCCTGGTTCGGCTTTTGATTTAATTAATTTCAAAGACTATAATTAATAATTGATATGGTTGATTGGTTCACGCGCTGAACCGACGTCTGGTTCACAGGCACGTGTAGCCGCGGTCTGCACCGGTGCACGTCAGGACGATGCATCCCCACGCATTACGTGTGTGACGGCGACAACGACTGCGGCGACAACAGTGACGAGGGCGACTGTCAGTTATACACGTCGTCTGCTTACATAATACCTTAAGATTGTGCTATTACCCTAAAATTACGTTGTTACCCTATAATTACCATAGCACCTAGAGATAGTATTCTTACCCAAAAATTGTAATGTTACCCTAAGATTTTGTTGTTACCCTAAAACTACGTCGTCACCCTATAATAATCATAGCACCTAGAGATTCTATTGTTACCCTAAAATTATAATGTTACCCTAAAATTGTGCTGCTACCCTAAAATTACGTTGTCACCCTATAATAACCATATCACCTAGAGATAGTATTGTTACCCTATAATTGTAATGTTCCCTTAAGATGATACGTCTTCTTAACAATTGTGGTGTCAAATAAAAAATTACAATGTCACTCTAAAATCATAATGTTACCTAAAATTGTGGTGTCACCCTAAATTATGGTGTCAACTCAGAAATGGGAAGTTACCCTAAAATTTGAGTTTACATCAAACTGTGATTTCTCCCGAGAATTTTGTTCTTACCCTGACATAGAGAGGTTACCCTAAAATAATGAAACTTAAATGTTTATAATCATTTTTATTTACATCAATATAAGTTCAATCATATCCTGAGTCGCTTTTTAAAGCATTAATATTTAAATATTTTCTCCCACAGTTGCAAAGTTTGCATAAAAATGCAAGTTTTATGCCGTTTTTCTAGGCGATTGTTCAGCGGGCGAATTCCAATGCGGGAACCTAAAGTGCATCACAGTGACCCATCTCTGCGACGGTCACCCCGACTGTCGTGACGGCAGCGATGAGGCCAACTGTACCGCTGGTGAGGCCAACTGTACCGCAGGTGAGGTCAACTGTTCCGCACCAACTGTACCGCTGGTGAGGCCAACTGTACCGCTGGTGAGGCCAACTGTACCGCTGGTGAGGCCAACTGTACCGCTGGTGAGGCCAACTGTACCACTGGTGAGGCCAACTGTACCGCTGGTGAGGCCAACTGTACCACTGTTAAGCTCAGTTCATTTCTCGGTGATGCTGGTGGGCGACGCTTGATAGCCGTCAAAGGTGATGCTTCAGCATGTCCTTGGTTTGGTGTACGGAAACGAACTCCGGGTGCTTGTTGCCTGGGGGATCTTATGAAGATATGCCACTGAACCCAATACTTCCCCTTCTGAACCCCTGAACCCCTGAACCTCTGAACCCCTGAACCCCTGAACCTCAACCTCTGAACCCCTGAACCTCTGAACCCCTGAACCCCTGAACCCCTGAACCCTTGAACCTCTGAACCCCTGAACCCCTGAACCCCTGAACCTCTGAACCCCTGAACCTCTGAACCCCTTAACCCCTGAACCTCTGAACCCCTGAACCTCTGAACCTCTGAACCCCTGAACCCCTGAACCCCTGAACCCCTGAACCCCTTAACCCCTGAACCCCTGAACCCCTGAATCCCTGAACCTCTGAACCCCCGCAGGCGAGTGTCGGGGGTTCAGCTGCGGCAACGGGGGGTGCGTCGCCCCCCTCTTCCGCTGCGACGGCGACAACGACTGTGGCGACAACAGTGATGAGCGCGACTGCGTGGCAACCGCCAGCGGTGAGTGCATCACTCTCATGTGGGTCATCCTGACCCAGTTTAGACTGGCTAGTCTGTGCTGCGTTCGCTTTCTACTCGTGTTGTGGTTAAGAAGTGAGTCGTTATTAGTGCAATATGACCCATTCATTTTCATGAGTGAGGAGATTGAATGGGTCATATATTGTCCGAAAAGTGACTCATTTGAGGGGAAAAGTGAGGGGAAAAAGTGAGGGAAACTTTGAAAAGTGAGGGGAAAAAGTGTATCGCTATTAGAACAAAGTTTTACTCATTTCTCTGAGTGTCGCCAATCCAGAGGGCGTGCGTAATCGGAAAATTTTCTTTGAATTGAAAATTTGTTTAGAATTTAATGAAAATTATTAAATTATCATTTGAACATGAATATTCAATATATAAATTAACAAATAAATATACAACCTGACGTAGGCTTCTTTTTTTGCGTTGACAGAAAAATCGAATAAATTTTTATCTTAAAAGTATCTGCTAATTAACCATTTTATGCTTAAAATAAATAATAATACTTTTCAACATAATTTAACATCATATTGTAGCAATTTAATAATAGTAATAATATGTTATTTTCATTATTTTATTATCATCAATATTATTATAGCATTATTAATAACAATAACATATCATGTAACGTTATCTCCTGCGTCGTCTGCGCAGGCGACTGCGCGGCTGGGGAGTTCGCCTGCGCCAGCGGCAGGGAATGCGTGGCCGCTCGCCTGCGCTGCGACGGCGGCCCCGACTGCCACGACACATCAGACGAGCGCAACTGCACGGCAGGCGAGTGATGGCAACTGCACGTCAGGCGAGTGATGGCAACTGCATGGCAGGCGAGTGATGGTAACTGCACGGCAGGCCAGTGATGGTAACTGCACGGCAGGCGAGTGATGGCACCTGCACGGCAGGCGAGTGATGGCAACTGCACTGCAGGCGAGTGATGGCACCTGCACGGCAGGCGAGTGATGGCAACTGCACTGCAGGCGAGTGATGGCAACTGCACGGCTGGCGAGTAATGGCAACTGCACGGCAGGCGAGTGATGGCAACTGCACGGCAGGCGAGTGATGGCAACTGCACGGCAGGCGAGTAATGGCAACTGCACGGCAGGCGAGTGATGGCAACTGCACGGCAGGCGAGT
>NW_025940453.1:52315-58867 GCF_000764305.2 Hyalella azteca
AGATGTGTATAACAGACATGAACGATACATGCTGAGCATGATTGTGATCACTAGCCCTCAGCATCAGCATCATGCAGACAAAAACAATACATGCTGAGCATGATTGTGATCATTAGCCCTCAGCATCAGCAAGTTGGAGGCGAAGTATAGTGCTGATGGTAAATGGTAAATATATTTTACCTGCGTTCGCCGGCTGTAAAACGCCTTACTACCTTCTGGGTGCGTTAAAATATATCATAATATTTTCAATATGTATATCGTAAATTATAAATATTATAGTCTTGACATATCGTAACATATAGAGTATAATATCAGCGTGTGAACATACGAGTGTATACCAAATATTATGTTTGTGTCATTATGTATGAAACACAACTGGATTCAATATATTACAAGGTGTTTGTAATAATACCAAATATATGTTTAATTTGTACATTATCGTCCAGATATAGGCGCAGTTTCTTATCGCTTTCTAAACTTTGGAAAATACAACTAATTTAGATAATATATGAAGCCCAAATTGTAGGCTATCTTCAAATACTTGATAAAAATTGAAAATGAAAACAACAAACTCTCCGTGGCAGTTTGAATCAATGAGTCGCAGGTTTTACTCTTCTGAAATCGTGAACGAATTTTCATTTTGATCTTTCATACATATTTTTTAGGTTGGATCGGGAACCTAGGTCGTGTAATCAAAGACGATGTAAACGTAACAACGTTGTTCATTTCAAAAATTTCAAGTAAAAAAAATATCTCATCAAAGTCAAATGATTTTCTATCTTACACCAAAAAGTATTAATTATTTTAAATGTAACTAGTGAATTATTGCCTCCACAGCGGAGTGCGTCTCAGGCTTCCTGTGCGGCAACGGCCGCTGCATCGCCGGCCGCCTGCGCTGCGACGGCGACGACGACTGCGGTGACGGCAGCGACGAGCTCTGTGAGGGTGAGGGCTTTGTGAGGGTTTTGTGAGGGTGAGGGCTTTGTGAGGGTGAGGGCTTTGTGAGGGTGAGGGCTTTGTGAGGGCTTTGTGAGGGTGAGGGCTTTGTGATGGCTTTGTGAGGGTGAGGGCTTTGTGATGGCTTTGTGAGGGTGAGGGCTTTGTGAGGGCTTTGTGAGGGTGAGGGCTCTGTGAGGGTGAGGGTTTTGTGAGGGGGAGGGCTTTGTGAGGGTGAGGGCTTTGTGAGGGTGAGGGCTTTTTGAGGGTGAGGGTTTTGTGAGGGGGAGGGCTTTGTGAGGGGGAGGGCTTTGTGAGGGTGAGGGTTTTGTGAGGGTTTTGTGAGGGGGAGGGCTTCATGAGGGCTTTGTGAGGGTGAGTGCTTTTTGAGGGTTTTGTGGGGGGAGGGCTCTGTGAGGGTGAGGGCTTTGTAAGGCCTTTGTGAGGGTGAGGGCTTTGTGAGGTCTTTGTGAGGGTGAAGGCTTCATCTAATTATTTTTCAATACGTTTAACGTGTGTGTGTGTGTGTGTTAATTATTTGTATGTTTGTGTGTTCGTTTTTGTGTGTTTGTATGTTTGTGTGTGTATCTCGCCTGCTGCTCTCACGCAGGCGCAGGCGAGGCGTGCGGGGCGTTCGAGTTCGCCTGCAGCAACAGGCGGTGCGTGCCGCAGTGGTTCGTCTGTGACGACGAAGACGACTGCCTGGACGAGTCAGACGAACGCAACTGCACTGACCAAAGTGGGTCATCACCCCCACCACTAGTGGGTCATCACCCCCCGTCACTAGTGGGTCATCACCCCGCCCCTCGTGGGTGATCACCCCCCCACTAGTGGGTCATCACCCCGCCTCTAGTGGGTCATCACCCCGCCACTAGTGGGTCATCACCCCGCCACTAGTGGGTCATCACCCTCCTGTCCCTCCCCCTTGGCCACTACTAACATAAAATGTGCAGATGCGTTCAAATAATTTCGATCTATGTTAACTTAAAATTGATTGCCAAAGTTTGAGTTTCTCTGTGATGCTTAATAAAAAAACTGAGGGTATAAATAATCTAATTTGATATTTTAATCGGAGCTGAGAAAAAATTTAAATATTATTTCGTCATTTCTAATGATTATTCGTTTTTTAGAAACAAGAGCTAACTGAATTTTTTTGATGAAACTGTGCTAATTTGCATGAAAAATGTATAACATCATTTATTGATCCAAAGGTGTAACATTTTGTAACGTAAAATTTTGTTCCGTAGCACCGAATTACGTGTACAAAGATTTTATGTTAAGTTTACTATATTATATTATAATATATTATTGTCTTCTATATTATATTTATATTATATTCTATCATATTATAATAAATAATGTGTAGCACAAGTGTTGACTGTAAACTGTCGCAGTCTGCGGCAAAGAGCAGTTCACGTGCAGCAACAACCGCTGTGTGCCTGCGCGCTACGTCTGCGACGGTGACAACGACTGTCACGATAACAGTGATGAGAACAACTGTACCGGTGAGAACAACTGTACCGGTGAGAACAACTGTACTGGTGAGAACAACTGTACCGGTGAGAACAACTGTACTGTACTGGTGAGAACAACTGTACTGTACTGGTGAGAACAACTGTACCGATGAGAACAGCTGTACCGGTGAGAGCAATTGTACCGGTGAGAACAACTGTACTGGTGAGAACAACTGTACTGGTGAGAACTACTGTACCGGTGAGAACAACTGTACCGGTGAGAACAACTGTACCGGTGAGAACAACTGTACCGGTGAGAACAACTGTAACGGTGAGAACAGCTTAATTCTAATGATTTCTATCTAACTTTTTAAACTGAAGAATATTTTTTAAACTGAAGAATAAATACATTTTACTTATAGTTTGTGATGTTGAGGAAGAAAAATTTCATTAAATATCAAAGATAATAATATTTTCTCAATATTTTTGTAAGAGCTAAGCTCATGACAAACTTTAAACGAGATAAAACTCTTCATAAAGCACCGTATTTATTATGTTTATGCTTTTCAAAGAAAATTAATTATTTTTTCAATTGTCAACAAATATGCTACGCTTATCCTCCCTATTTTTCCGTGGCTCGCGTTCATTTTCCTATTTGAAACAAATGCGCCCCCCTACAGATCTATATAACGCAAGGTTTGAAATAAAATTGTGAAATGAATTAAACTGTTTTCATGTATCGTAGCTTCGTCCACTTTCCTTCCATCGTCAACCTCGTCCTTCTCAACATCTGCTTCGTCGGGGACGATGTTCACTCAAGGAACGACTGCAGTAACTCCTACGTTTACATCATCGTCAAGTCCGACGATCATATCTCCGTCCACGATATCATCGTCAAGTCCGACGATCATATCTCCGTCTACGACATCATCGTCAGGTCCGACGATCATATCTCCGTCTACGACATCATCGTCAAGTACGACGATGATATCTCCGTATACGATATCATCGTCAGGTCCGACGATGATATCTCCGTCTACGATATCATCGTCAGGTCCGACGATGATATCTCCGTCTACGATATCATCGTCAGGTCCGACGATGATATCTCAGTCTACGATATCATCGTCAGGTCCGACGATGATATCTCCGTCTACGATATCATCGTCAGGTCCGACGATGATATCTCCGTCCACGATATCATCGTCAGGTCCGACGATCATTTCTCCATCATCGTCATCTGCGGTGACGTGTGAAGGTTTCCGCTGTGTGACGAGCGTGACAGGCGCAGACGACTGCCTGCCCGCCTGGCTGCGGTGTGACAGGATCGTCGACTGCCTCGACGCCAGCGACGAGAGCAACTGCGATCGAACAGGCGAGCGCAACCTGCAGGCAAACTACGTTGATTTTGTTGATTTTGTTGAAACAGCATTGATTGCGAGTCGATTACGCTGAAATAGTGTTGATTATGAGTTGATTTTGTTGAAATAGTGTTGATTATGAGTTGATTTTGTTGAAACAGCGTTGATTGCGAGTTGATTTCGCTGAAATAGTGTTGATTATGAGTTGATTTCGCTGAAATAGTGTTGATTATGAGTTGATTGTGTTGAAATAGCGTTGATTATGAGTTGATTTTGTTGAATCAGCATTGATTATGAGTTGATTTTGTTGAAATAGCGTTGATTATGAGTTAATTTTGTTGAATCAATTTGTTGAAATAACGTTGATTATGAGTTGATTTCGTTGAATCAGCATTGATTATGAGTTGATTTTGTTGAAATAACGTTGATTATGAGTTGATTTTGTTGAAACAGCGTTGATTGCGATTTGATTTCGTTGAAACAGCGTTTATTACGTGTCGACTTTGTTGGAATATAGTTGATTATATGTTGATTTTGTTGAAATAGCGTTTATTGCGAGTTGATTTTGTTGAAACAGCGTTGATTGCTAGTTCATTTTGTTGAAACAACGTTTATTACGTGTTGATTTTGTTGGAATAACGTTGATTATATGTTGATTGTATTGAAACAGCGTTAAGTCAACATTATTTCAATGCTCACTCATCACGGGCTTGACTCGTCTGGCTGATATTTATGTATATATATCAAGTTCTATTTTATTCATTTATTCATTCATTCACGTTTCGTTCATTCCAGAATCTCATTATGTATACTTCGTGCAGATCAGGACGCTTTCTATTTACTGCGTTAAAGTGAGTTTTATTTTCTTAAATTTTCTTTTTGTTTTCGGTTATTCCCATCGTGAATTTGTTAATTGATTTCATGATAAAACTTCGTCCGACAGGCGACTGCGAGCGAGACCAATTCGCCTGCTCGTCAGGCGAGTGCCTGGCTCGTCGTCTGCTGTGTGACGGCGTGCACGACTGTCGTGCAGGCGACGACGAAAGTTTCGCTCTCTGCAGGCGAATTTCAGGTATGGAATTTACGAATATTTAATAGGAAACATTTAAATATAATTTCAGAGAAAAAAAATAGACGGTAAAAATTATTTTCAACAGCGGCCAAAAAAAACGTGTGCAAGATCCTGAACCATCGCCACACTCAGAAAAATGAGTGAGACTCTGTCATAATTACAATAGACTTATTGCTCTTTTGAGGGTCATCCTGACCCAGTTTTACCCTTTTCAAAAAATTGCATCAGTGCAACGTCTGCTCAGTGCTCGTGTTGTGGGTAGAAATGTTCGACACTATTTGGACAACATGACGCAATCATTTTTCTAAGTGCACCACCGCATAAATAAGTCATTAAAACTCGGCAGGAAACTCGGGCTCTGGAGGGGCCCCAAGCTTGCCCCTCGGGGGGTCCTGCCCCCCCGCCCACTCCCTGGTGGGGGGCAAGTGTCTCAGGACACTCGACACACCCGCGTCCTGGACCCAAGCAAGTGTCCTGTGCAGGGACACTTATAGTGAACAGCTGAGCCTGCGCTCCCTAGAGGACCTTTTTCTTGTTGTCAAGTATCTCCGGGAATATGGTAAAGTATCTCTGGGAATATGGTAAAGTATCTCCGAGAATATGGTAAAGTATCTCCGAGAATATGGTAAAGTATCTCCGAGAATATGGTAAAGTATTATTGGTAATTTCCAAATTTTTGGGACAGTTTTCTCGCTCTCATATATTACTTTCTGCCAGGTTAGTAGTTGTATTTTATTTAAGACTTTCATTCTAGTGCGTCATGATCGTTCTTATTTTAATGTTTAAACGTTGAGGTTTACATTTTTTACCGTATTCTTAAAGCAACGGCATATTTTTTTCTAATTTGTTCCCACCTGTTTCTGTAAATGTTGAGGTTATAAAATTCAATAAAAATAGAGCCTCAAAATACACATTTTGCGATAAAAATAACCCGTACTGGAAGATTCACGGAAACTTCTTATTTTGTATTTTTGCTAAACAGCCAGATGTTGTAGGAAAAAGATGGCGCATTTCCATATGAAACGCTAAGCCATGAGGTTTTGCGTTTTGCCTAGTGAATTGCCACTATGCATTGGACAAGTGAGCAGCGTGCGTTTGCTGTCGAGGCGTACTTTCCTAATGGCCGTTCCATTATCGCCACAAAACGAGCATTCCGCACGCTGTTCCTTATTCGTCCAGTTCGGGATCCTTATTGGAAATCGATTGTTACGTATGTGAATACAATTTGGGCAAGTTATCTTAAATCAATTGTTTACAACGATTGTTTAAAGACCCTACCTCATTAAGAACAACATACGCCAAGCCATTGCCAGCATACTCCTGAATATGTCTTGGCGAGTTAAACTGAACTTCAAAAATTGATTAACTCAACAATTGATTTGACAATGGGGTCGTCATTAGTCCGATGTTGTCTTTGAAACTAAATTATACCGGGTGTCCCCCAAAAGAAGATATTCAACTTTGAATGGCTGTAACTCGAAAAGTAATAGAGTTAAAAATTTAGGAAGGTCAGGATATTGTTCCCTATGTTTTTCTGCATCTCTCCACCAAAAATCAGACAGATCGATGTAGCCATAAGCGTTTGATAGAACTTTCAGTGACATGTGCTAAAACTGTCTCTTATACACATCTAGATGTGTATAAGAGACAGGTACCGGTGAGAACAACTGTACCGGTGAGAACAACTGTACCGGTGAGAACAACTGTACCGGTGAGAACAACTGTACTG